>NC_060888.1:6346891-6646891 GCF_014805685.1 Silurus meridionalis
TATACCTGTTTTGTTTCCAGGAAGATGCAGCTCTACCTCTGCCATGTTAATCTTTATTTTATGTTCCTTGCCCTCTGTACGTTGTGATATGTCATATTCACATAGCAGCAGTGATGCTGAGAGAACGCGCTTACAAATCTGTTAAGAACGGAGATATCTTTCAGCTTCTCCCATTAGGGGGCGCCACAGCGGATCCTCCATGTTTGAGTTGGCACTTGTTTTAACGCTGGATGCCCTTCCTAATGCAACCCTCCCCAATTTATCCAGGCTTGGGACCGGTACTGAAAGTGTCTGGGGTCGGTTCCCTGATCGGGGATCGAACCCAGGCCGCAGCGGTGAGAGCGCCGCATCCTAACCACTAGACCACCAGGGAACCTCTAAGAACGGAGATATTAATCTACATATAAAATTGGTCGCAAAATATATGTCCGTTTCTAATTAATAAAAGTATAGCACATCTACTAATAAGTATATATAAGTAAATCAATTTTTTTATCAATGCAAATATGTAAAAAATTATGCATTGTGATACAAATGCTTGTATCCGATGCACACTTTCTAAAATTGATACACCACAGCGTTAACTTTTATACTGATGCACTATTGTGACTCGGTGAATCTTACCATCCCTGCTCCCTGTGGTGTGACTGTATTCAAAGATAAATTGATCTTGTATAAGGCTTCAATTTTAAACTTACATCAGATTGTCATCAAACCAAGCACAACAGGACAAATCCACAAAATGGTATATAAAAGGGGTTAATTTCTTTTTCACCCCAGACTATCATTGTATCCAGTTTGAGCTATGTTAGGTGATTATGCAGAATAAAACACCCCCTAGATTTAATCTCTTATGGGCTAATAGATTCCAGCCCACTTCTTTGACACATGCGTAACAGAGGTTGAGAAAATGCATTTACATTTATGAAAGAGCATAGGCATGTTATAAGAAGTTGGATTATTTATTGTGGAATAACCCGTTTCCCCAGAATCCATATTGAGGAGAAAGTAAAATTACATGGAAAATAGTTTTTTTTCTGTAATAGAAGGTAATAGAGCTTTGCGACATATCATGCTGTCATTTAGAAAGAAAAAAAAAAAATATGTCATGAACCCAGTTGGGGATCACAAATTTCAAACAAAAGAAATAAACCAATAAAGTTGCAAATATGTCAGGTGCAAGAAGAGATTATTAATAAAGAAAGGAAACAAAAGTAAAACACATGCTATAGCATTGGTCAGAACCAGTTCAAGGGTCAGGTGATAATTAAATGGACTTAATGAAGCAAAGCCAGATGACAGTAAGCAAGATCATAGTCAAGAAATGAAAACAGAACAAATAAAGCCCTTGTATATCTGGACACAGTTAGACAGTAGGCCAGGGCTGGGCAATCAATTTCTATAGGAGGCCACATGAAAAATCTGAACTGTGTTGGAGGGCCAAACCAATGATAACTTGAAATTAATTCTGCTCAATATTAATTTTCTCCCATTGTAAAAAGCAGTAAATTATATATTTTGATAAGCTGCTAGTAAAGTAATAAAGTGAGTGAAGCAAGTAATAAACAGTTTAAAACAAAAAAAACATAATTGTTTCATTTTATTTTTAACTTGTTAATCTTTACAAATACTAAAAAGGTGTTTTGCAGTATGTTAAAGATAAGCAACCGAAAACACAAAAAGCAATAAGTGCGTTTGATTTTTTCAGTGTAGTTTATTTGATCAGTGGGAAAAATCCAGTCTGCCTTAGGCTTGAACAAGTGCACTGAAATCTGGCTGAATGTCTGAGGTGGCTATGCGAAGGACAGCTGAGAGGTGATCATCAGTTATAGAGGATCTGTATCTGGATTTGCAAAGTTTTGTAAGAAGCGTTTGTTGAGTTTGCAGCTTGGCTAGCAAAGCCTCCGACTCCTTCGCGTGCTCTTTGTCAGATAAGCTCTTCTATTTCTCCTCGTGTTTGGTCACGTAGTGGCGATTCAGATTGTAATCCCTAAACACAGTGACTTGTGTACCACAAACTAAGCACACGGCTTTACCTTTAACTTCTGTAAAGAAATATTTAGCAGTTCATGCCTTGTTGAAAATGCGGCATTTTGAATCAACTTTTCTTTTTATAATGTGAGCCGACATTTTTTTTGGGGGGGGCCAGGGGTAGCTGGCTAGCATCACCTGCCGCAGAAAGAAGAAGATACGCTCGACCATACGTAAATAATACGTCATGGTTTTTAAAAAAACACAGCAACACAGTTGTATTGCATGCACAGCATAAATATTTGTTCATTTCTGTTTATGACTGACATACCGCGGGCCGGACAGGGATGCCCAAAGGGCCGTATGTGGACAGGGATGCCCAAAGGGCCGTATGTGGCCCGCGGGCTGTAAAATGCCCAGGTCTGCAGTAGGCAGTACTTCGCATTGGAAAAGTGATGATTGACATAGTTCCAGTGCTGAATCTGTTTTATTAGGTTTGGATTATATGAAGCATTTGACAGACAGACACACACACACACACACACACACACACACACACACCTGTGATTGAGCTGCTATTATATAAATGTAATTATGTTTATCCTCTTAGTTTCAGTATCAGTACTACCATTTATATCTCGAAGTGTCCTACTGCAAAAAAAGGATTTGATTTTAGACCACTCCTCTAGAGTACACTGATCAATACAGGACTACAGACCATTTCTCATTTTCTCTCCCACAGCCGTGCATGCAAGATTCTGAATTATTCACAATGGTATTATTTATTATCATGTACAAACACACTCTTTCCTCTCGAGTGAAGATTTTACAACTGCTATTTATGCCTGCGCTTTGCCCGGAAAGCAGCACATGGGGAGAAATTGATGTGAGAAATTATAATGGGGCATGTCCCTTAAGACAACACCAGGAGCCATTATCACAAGCATGACACCTCAGGTACCTCAGCATGTTCCCATCAAGGAACAAGGAAAGAGTCATAAACATCAACCAAGGCATGATGCATACCAACCTGTCCAATCTATTATTGTTTGTTTGCTTTTTTTTCACTCTATACATCTCTTTATCGACTCGTTCATACTTCGGCATGCTGAGATATTAGCCATTCAAGCAATGTTTTATGAGATCTGCTGAGCTGTTATGTGTTATGAAAGTAATATCTTGGAGGAAGGATACTTCTAATTCCCTGTCATAAGAATGTATATCTTTTTATGTATGGAATCCTATAAGACATGTGGGTTTAGCAGCTCAGACAGATGCCTGCTGGGTGCGATCTATATTTTTATGAGAAGCCCATCAATTATATCTCTACTAGCATTTTTCTTTTATAGTGCAGTTACATTGAACACAGCCTTTGTGAATCTCCAACACCACAAGTCTTGGAAAACAATGGTGAGAATGTTGCTTGACAGTACCAAGGTAAATATAAGGCAATTGTTTATAATTAAAGTTGAGAGTCAAAGAAAAAAAGGTTGAACTGCTTCAAAAGTTTTATAAAAAGCAATAAAAATTAAGTCTCCATTGATAAGTCTAAACTTTTAACATGAACACTAAATCTTATTACAGTATATCCATATTAAAGGCCTTAGTGCAAAATGAATTATCAACCCAAGAAGAAATATATAAGGCTCTTAATATTTCATAACCAAACAAGTGCAGAAACATTTCCACGGCATTGCAATTGTTCTTGAGGATATCTCATTTCTTTTTTTTTCTGACAAATAACATTTTGAAAAGCCCTTAAAACATTATTTGACTCCCAACATTGCTCTAAATCCTTTCCTAAAAAAAAAAAGTAAAAAATTAGGTTGAAAGTTTTGACTTGAAATTGCCTAATTAAAATTTAACACATGGACTTTGTGTAAATTATTTAGGAGAGCATGTGTCCCGAACCCACTGAGGTGAAGCAAGGGATGACTGAGCTTAGCTTACATATAATCAGGCATGGTACACAGAGGGGTGACATAAATATACATGCTGTCCTTTTCACCTCATGCTTAATCATCTCTTTGAAGGCTTTTCACTTATAAAGAGTAGTTTCTTTTGTTTTTATTTGAGATGTAAATGAATGTGAATATAATATTCAGGTAGAATGTAATGATGCATTCAGAAGGGATGCAAATGCAAAAAGGAGCTTCATTCTATAAAAGTAATTAATTAATTATATAAATACATAAAGTAAATTGTATTTAATTAAGTGATTAAATAATCAAAGTACTCAATTAATTAATTATAAAATACAATTCAATTATTGTAATTACAATAATCATTATTGTTAATACTTAGTTATTATTATTATTATTATTATTATTATTATTATTATTATTATTATTATTATTATTATTATTATTATTATTAGGTTCCCTGGTGGTATAGTGGCTATGATGCGGCGCTCTCACCACTGCGGCCCGGGTTTGATCTCCAGTCAGGAAACCAACCCCAGCCATTAGGGTTGCACAAGCCTTCGTGCACTTAGCCCAGCAGAGAAGGCCTTGCTGGCCCTCATAATCCACCACTTGGTTTAAGCCTCACCTACTTTTGGTTAAAATATAAATGCAAATATAGATATTTGGGGAATGAAACAGATGCATATAGACAGTAGCCTTCCTTTATGTTTCCAGTAATTTTGTAAATGCTGCCCTTTTTTTCACATTTTTGGTTTATTCTTTTATCTTTTCAACTAAAATCAAATACAACTGAACATAGAAGCTTACAAACTTAGTCGAAGAAGAGTTGTGTTCACTAAAATGCAGATACTGTACAATGACATCGATATTCTATAGTGTTGGAACGCTATGTATAATGTATTCCTATATCTATCTACTGTATGTCCTTGTTGAATGTCCCATTTTAAAATGTAGTGCCCTTTGCTGTAATAATAACCTCAACTCCACTGAGAAGGCTTTCCACTACATTTAAGAGTGTGGCTGTGATGATTTGTGATTATTTAGTCAAAATGGTATTAATAAGATCATGTACAGATGTTGTAAAAAAAAAAAGGCCTATAATGCAATTCCAATTCAATCCAATGGGTTGAAGTCAGGGCTCTCATGGGCTTCCATTCCAATCTTCTCTTAAACCCACATCTTCATGAAGCTTGCTTGTGCACAGTTGTTAATACTTTTAGTGAAAGGAAAATTTTATGTTGCAAAGCATAAAACAATTTCATTTTATACATATGTGTGCTTCCAGATGTGTGTGTCAAAGATTTTAAAGAAGACATAAAATACTGTATGGCTGTGACGGACAAGTCTTCACAAACCTTTGGTCATATAGTGCGCACCCCTGGGGAAAAATGCTTTATGATTGCAACGGATGTCTACAGTCTACAGTTTTGATGTTTACAGATGCAAGGGTGAAGCATGGATATAACCTGTTTTTGAGGAGTGCAAATCTTTAGGGATGATTCACAGCAGCAAGAGGTGAGCACAGAAAACCACAAGCAGAAGAGTATCGTGAGAAGTTCAGGCAGGTCCATACGGTGAGAGGTGCCTCGGCATGAGAAGTGTGTCAAAATCAGGCACTGACAACACATCAGGCAGCAGGAGTGCACATAAATCTATACAGAGAAAAAGATAGAGAAACCGTGAGAAAGAGAGGGAGCAGGTTATTACATTATTACACATTATCCCATAGTGGTTTCAGTGGATGTATGTTGTGATCAAAAATAATACCTTTCCAATAACATACCCATAAAACCAGTGTCAGAGTTCAATAAACTTACTGAAGTAATATGATGACCCTATTTTTTTGAGCGGAGACTCGCAGCTATAAGAAGAACCCCAGCTGTTATCCACCTCATCAGAGCAAAAGCGAGGCCGGTTTTTCTACTGTTGGTAAAAAAAGAAATGTGCACTGATATTCATTGGCTCCGATTCACCCTGTGTGGACCTTTTCCGCTCCGTGCCACATGATTAGCCCACTGAATGATTGTGCCTGTGCGGTTATCACGTAGCAGGCCACAGCTGGGGGACCTGCATCCAACTTCATTCAGCCACGGTTCATTTCCTGTGTCACCCATTCATGACATTCCAATACATTTTTGCAGGTCAGCACTGACTATGATTAACTCTGCACTAGATATTAAAAGATTAATCTCCTCCCACTCGTGTCAGCCAAGTGGGAAGAGAAATGAAACCGAGCCAGACAAATCAGAGGTCTGGGAGTTAAATTTCAGAGCCTTTGTCATACTGAATGGGGACAAGAATCCAAACAGGAAGGGCAAACTGGTATGCAATTCTTTCTGTCACTATGCTTATAGCATGAGCTGGGATTAAGCTTATTTTATTATTTGTAGTTTATGTTAATTATTTATTATCTCAATGCAAAGATATTTATATATTTATAAATAAATAAAAACTTTATAACAAAGCATAGCAAGAGTTCTACGAGTGAAAACCAGTGTCAGTTACAAGTTATTTGACCATCTGCCTATGGCACAATGCAGTAGAATAACGTAATTATGGCTCAGGCCTGTAAAACTGTACAATGTACAAATCTCAAATTCGCAATTTAACTTTTCCTTAATACAAACCACAACGAACAGCTTGTTAAAACCAAGCACTTTACCAGAAGCCTCGGAAATACATTTCTTCTCAATCCTATCATCTCCTAAAGCCTGTAAGCAACTCAGCCTTAAATGGCAGGGCTTAGAGGAAAAGCCGGGTTATCCTTTCAGCTATCTCGTCAAGTGCGTTGAACACTCAGGGACAGAGTTGCTCCCGTCTTTCGCACCCGCAACCTTTTCTTCAACCTAGAGAAGCGTTATCAATGCTTAAACACTCCCCCCTCACCACTACCACCTCCAGTGTCATGTCAGGCCCTGAACATGAGGAAAGAGCCCTGTAACCAACAACACACCCACACACACTCCATTGACTGTAATGAAACAGACTACATAATGTGTGCAGCCTCCGTACAGTTTGCAACCCTGTCACCGATCTCATACATATTCATAAACAACCTGCTTTGTACAATGTGGACGCATTAACTCCACGGTCTTTCACCTGCTTGCCCTCATTTTTATGGTTCAGTGCTGTTCATGATCGAATGAATGCATATATGACTGTACATTAAATATAAAAAAAGAAAATTTTATTCTACTGGACCGGGTAATTAATTAATTGCCAGCAGCTTGGAGCTGTCAGTGAGTATGTTTCATGCTGTCAGGTTTCCTGCGACTCGCTTATCTGGTTTCCTCCTAGCATTATAGGTTAGACACAACAGCTATGAATATTTAAAATGAATTCTAATTAAACGTGGATGCATGAAGTGCGCACAAGACAAAAGGCATGAAACTGTACTCCCTGTGCAGCCATTGATAGAGCATTGCAGCCAGCCGACATTATCATTACTCAACAGGTTGAAGGAAGAGTGAAGGGTTAGAAAGCAACCGGTCAGACACGGCAAATGTCTATTACATTATTATAACAGTTAGCTGACCAGGGTAAAGCTATGGTGGAATTTAGGAGAGTAGTGATTTTGCTGTTATTGTAGTGGCTTGCTCCCATTTGCAAGTGATTACTGCCAGGTGCACAACAGCACATTTACTGAGGGGTATGAATGATCATGCTTGGTGCCCTTTACCCCCTCCTATAAAAAGGAGAGTGAGTACAAGAATAAATATTCTATGGTGCCCCTCCATGTGCAGCATCCATATGCACTGCATGCCCTATTTTTGTGCGTCTTGGGGTTACGTCATGACCAGGAAGCTATAAAAAGCACTTGGAGTGAAGCTGGCACCAGCTTCTGTAAGAGAGGAAGGAAGCGCTGTAGGGATGCCGGCAGTGTGGCACAAAGTCAGTGTGGCACAGGGAGCATACATAACATAGAGACATTGCCTTTCAGGAACTTGAGCTGCATCGCAACACTTTGGAAACGAGAGTCCACCAGGAGGCCTTCATCCCGGCAAACTCTCTCCAGAATTCCTGGAAGCAGCACAACGGGGGAAGGTGGCAACGCCTGAGTCATGGCGTCCAACCCTAGTGCAACCCTGAGCACGAGCGCAGACCCCCTTCATGGTTGATGTACAAGACCACAGAGGTATTATCAGCATGTCGTTTATGTCCGGGAGGAAACTTTTCGGTGCTAGAAGCACGGCCAGCATCTCTAGGCAATCGATGTGCCATAGTAGCCCTTCCCATAGACGGTCCAGACCTTTAGTGCTAGACCTTTGGCGGAGCAGTCACTCATGACTGCTCTCCACCACGTGAGGGACACATCCATCGTAAGCATGACGCAATGAGCAGGAACTCACAGCATAGGGCCCTGAGACAGGAACCCGGGATCTCTCCAAACATCTAAGGCATCGCCGCATGACCTTGATCGTATGAAGGGGATTGCTCTTCCACAAGAACCCATGGGTCCTGAGCCACCACTGAATAGGTCATGTGTAGGAAGCTAAGTGGTATCACACAAAATGCAGCTGCCTTGAGCCTGAGCAGTTTTTGGAACTGCTTAACAGTAAGTGGCTGTCCTTCTTTGACCTTCCTGACAGCCGTAAGGATGGAGACGATGCGGGTAGGGGAAAGCTGCACGCACATAGTGGTCAAATCCCATAGATAAGTGGTTATGTGTAACAGAAAAGAGCACTCTTCCTGACGTTGAGCCGAAAACCCAGCACATTCATGTGAGAGAGAATGACATCTCGATGCCGGATTGCCAACTGCTCTGATCGAGCTAATATCAATCAATCATCCATATAATTGTGGAGTAATCATGAAGGTGCAGGGTGAGAGGGCAAGGCCAAATGGAAGAATCTGATACTGGTAAGCTTCAGCCTAAGAACCGAAACTCAGGAACTTCTGTGAAATGGAAAGATGGATACATGAAAGTATGCACCCTTCAGATCTACCGTGACAAACCACTCCTCAGACCTGATCTGATGCACAACCTGCTTGAGGGTCAACATCCTGAACCTCATAAGAGTCTCATAAGACGTATATCTAGAATAGGACGCAACCCGCCGTCCTTTTTGGGAATTATGAAGTACCGGCTGTTGAACCCGGAATCTCTGTCTGATGGAGGGACCACCTTGATGGTCTCATTCCACAATACCAGAGCCTGCTCGGTCCACACCAGAGGTGGACAAACCCCATCGAAACGGGGCGGTCGAGACCCGAATTGAATTGAATAGCCTTGTTCTACAGTGCACAGGACCCACTGAGACACACCTGGCAGAGCTTCCAAGGCTGCCAGGTAGTCCCTTCAGGGTATCAATCTTGCAAGACTCACCTCTGTAATGCCTAGAGACGGAGCTAACCCCTAATGCGGCCCTAGGAGCCTCTTAGGAGGTGGCACGTTCTCCTTGGCCACTACAATACTGGGTGGAAACCAAGGTAGACGCTCACTGGAGCTGGACATGCCCTGATGCACATTCCGTGGCATGGTTAACGGACCAGGTCCCTGATAGAGCCGGAACAGGGCGGGCACCGAGTAGTGCGGTGCGGCGCACCTCTTCATGGCCAAATTCCTAGAACGTCCTATGTCAGGACCTTTTGACCCAGAGTGGTGCGCAGGATCCCTGACAGGGGAAGTGCGTGACACGATACTCTGTTTCTGGGCCTCCAAATGGGAGGTGCTGGTTTGATCATGGGACTGTGCCCACCGAGCAGCCCCAAGAGATCCACGTGGTAGGTACCGCAGCTGGAACGACAGTGACGAAGCTCTTAAACCTGGCCACTCGAGGCACCTCTCACATGAAGCTCTCGCAGCAGGTTGGCCTGTAATGCCTGCAGCACAGCCACAGTGTGCAGGGATGCAGCGACCTGACCTGCTAAAGCGTAAGGCTTCCCCACGAGCTCTGACATGTTACAAAAAGGGCATCATGGGAAGCGTCTGGGTCTTAAGAGACAATGCAATTCCCGGGGAGAGATAGCTCCCTTAGAGGAAGAGAGGCAGAGCTGCATGCTCTCATCCCAGGGGGAAGAAACTGCCAAAAGCCGTGCTTCCGAAGCCTGTGAACAAGCGCTGGACCCAGCAGGTGAGGATGGAGATAAGGACAAGCCCATCTCGAAAACCCTCTTCAAGGTCCATTTGCGACCCCCAGGAACTGCCACACCGCCATGCCTCATAAAGATCGGGGCCAGAACTGAATGTGTTTGGCTTTCTTAGTAGCCTTCATTTTCTATTGTATAAACAAACAATTGACAAATACACACAGAGCGCTTCATGAACAAACATAAGCTGGCACCAGATTCACTCAATGTGCTTTTTATAGCTTCCTGGTTATGACGTTACCCTGCCGGTGATGCAGTGCCTTTCATTGGACAGATTACACACGTGAGTCAGAGCATGTACAACACAGAAGCAGTCCCGAAGCATTGTGATGCAGCTTGAGTTCCTGACTGGGAACCACATTCCTTTTAAGGACTGTTGCTGGAATGTATGTTTATATAGACTTCAAAGAGCCACAAAAATAAAATTAAATCAATTTAATTTCAATATCGTATGAAGATTTTTTAACATGCAAATTAAAGCACTCTTCCATTCCACTTTTTTTTTCCAAGCAGCAGAATTTAATCGTCTAACCTATTGTTCCATGCTCATGAAGTCTTGCTGTCCTCAGTGTACATTTGTCATTTTTTTCCCCACAGAGTGTGAATAACATTTCAAGACCTTGATGAATTTTGATTACAGGATTTCAGCCCGAAATAAATGAAATGCCAGACAGGTACACCTCCCACTGGGAGAGAAATGAACTCAGATTTAGGGCCAGTCCGTTGTTTTTGGTGCTTGCACTGCTCGACCCAATCTTTATTTTTTTTGTTCGCTGCCTAATTAAGCAGAATGCAAGGAAGTGACAGCATGAAGCAGAAGGACAGGGACCAAAGATTTTTTTGTCCAGATGAGATCTGTAGAAATCTGGTTTCAGAAAGAGGAGATTGTCAAAGCATGGTGGAAGCCCAGTTGTAAAAAAAAAGTCCCAATTAATAGGGGGTAAAATGTGGCTTTAAAGAGATTAAGCTAATTATAAGGGCTCCTGTTGAGGTTTATGACACAGTGTATTAACAAACACAAGAAGGCATGTTCTGAAAGTGAGTAAATGCTATAACTATATATATATTATATAGAGTAAAAAACAAACAACCTACAATCTATCATAATGTGGCAAAGCTCAAAAGCTATGCAAATACAGGTAATGATCTTCAGGTATTGTTCATGCCTGACATCAAAACAGGACAGAGAATCAATGTGACCTCATGGACTCATGGCATCATTGCTGGTTCCACGTGGATGGATTGAATGTAGTATTTTAAAAACTCAGGGTCTTAACTGATGCCTTTTTCTTTAGCGCTGACCTGCTTGGACCTCAACGAAAAGAGTTTCTGGAATTTACACAGAATAGCAGTTCTGTGACCTTGTTCTCAGAGGAGAAAGCCCAAACTTGTTAAAGGCTACAATAACTGCATAAACCACCACTTTTTACAACTGTGGTGAAAGGAAAAACAGCTCAAACCACATGACGTCTGGGCCACAAAAACAACATTATGGTCCATGGTTTTTACTTCTGTCAGCCAAAAACAGGAATATAAAACTACAATGGGCACAGGGTCATTAAAACTGGACAATATTCAGCATCAATTGCTTGGTCATGGTTGAGGTGGGTCAACTATGTGGTGGTATTAGACCACGTTTGTTTATATTTTAGGAATTAGAACCAATGACATTAATTAAAAAATCTCTCAGGTGCAAGTTCAGGGGGAAATAATACCTATAAGATCATGATTAAAAAAAAAAAAAAAATCTTATCCTACATTGATAGCCTAAACCAATTCTGATTCTGAATGATGTATAGCTGAGGGTGAGGAACAGTAAGAGGCAAACCCTTAAAAAAATTCTATGCTTTTATTTTGGCCACACCCATTTCAAGATATTTTTAAATAGATACACTGAAACTTGTGTGTATGTGGGAGGGCATATGATTTTCAGTGCTCACGCAAGGATAAGTAGGAACTGTTGTACCATAAAAGCATCTTCAGTCAGTGACGCATCTATTAGAAAATTGCTGAAGGCCTTGAAGGTGTGTCCTTTGTCTACTAGAGAATTTATCCCCGAGCAGTGGTTACCATGGCTGTGGAGATGTCTGTTTCGATGACATCACATTGATGCCAAGGGTATTGCGATTTATGGCTTGCACTAAAAAAGTAAATTACTGTGAAAGAATTGAAAATAAGTGTCTCATAATAATGCCATCAGACCGTGAAATTAGTGGTGGCCATCAGATCGACAATCTTTTTACAAAAGACACTAAAGCATTTTTTGTTATATTTAGGTAAAGAGTATTCAGAGGCAAATATTCAGTCAATCAACCAATCAATCATTCAATCAATTAATCAGTCAATTGACCAGTTAATGCATCTTTTGAACTTCAAGTCAATTTACATCCATTTTGCTTTATTTGTTGACTGAATAGTACAATATATTATGCATAAACTCATTTCCATGAAAGGTTAAGCTTTTATGCGTTCACTTTCAGGTGATGTAGCAACATATGCAGTTGCCTAGCAACACAGCAACATAAATCGATGCACACGACTTTCTCTTTTCTCCCGGTGCCATCAGTTTGATGGCTTTTGAATAGAGCATGTTTTAAAAAAAAAGTGTTCTGTCCTTAAGTGCAATTCAAGAGCATTTCTTGTTTGTTCCTCATTTTTCACATTACATTCTGAATAAACCCTCAGGGACGGAGGTAGTAAGCTGTAAGCTGTTGCTCATGTATTTAGGAGTAAACAAGGAGCGTTCATTTTGTGTGGAACAAAAATGAAGCTGGCATATAAGCCTAAACAAGCAATCTAAACATCAGGCACCATATGGGACGCTGACGTAAAGAAGAGCGGGGAAACGGAAGGCGTTCTGTACATGTTTTGCATGATATGCACAATCTTTTTTCATTTTTTCCAGACAAATAATTTTGTCTGCCTCCAAATTAGATGCAAATTAGTGCCACACATGTTGCCCAGAGGTTTATAGGCATTGTTCCAAGATAGATCATTATAACTAGCAATTTTTGAAGTACCTTATGTATGTGCTTTTGAACATCCCATTCCGCATTTAGTTTCTTTTTGCTGTTATAATAAGCTTTACTCTTCTGGGAACATGTTTCACTCAATTTTGGAGTGGGTCTGTGGAGATTCAGCCACAAGGGCGTTAGGCTTGTAAGTCAGTCAGGCACTGATATACGGTACAGTGAAGCACTGATATACGGTGAGGAAGCCTGGGTTGCAGTCAGCATTCCAATTTATCCCAAAAGTGTTCAATAGGGTTGAGGTCAGAGCTCTTTAACATGCCACTCAAGATATTTCACACCAAATCATGTACACTATAAAGTTTTGGAGCTCCCTTTGAGCACAGGGGCATTGTATTGCAGGTTTGGGTCTCCTAGTTAATTAGTGCATGGCTATTCGTGTACTATTATTGTAATGGTCAAACATTTTTGTCTATACAAAAACAGTGCACGACAGTCACAGTGTTACCTTACAAGAAAGTGTGTGAACTGGAATATACAAAAACAAGACACAAGGAATGTTGCTACCTGGAAATACTCATATGTTTGTGTTAAAAGATGCATAAAGTGTGCTGATTAATTAATAACATTCAAAAGCTGGCTAGCATAAATCATCTTAACGATATCAATAAAAAAGCAAAGTAAAAAGTGATGCATTAATATGATCAGTGCAATAACATAGTCATTTAGTTCTCTGCTCTGATAATAACACGGGATACCATGCGACTGTAATGTAAAGTTAATAAAAGAAAAGAAATGAGAGCAATCTGGATATATTTTATGAATAACAAAGACAATGAAATCAAAATATATCACACTACAAGTTGTAAAAAATATTAGTTGGGCGAGCACTGAGTAATGGAATGGTATCTAGTGCTCATTTTGTAATGATTTGATAGTAATGTTCTTTGCATTATGTTAAATATTTTACATAGATACATTAACATACATAGAAAATAGAAAATACATAGAAAATATATTTATTAATATATACTGTAATTATTAGTAGAATTATTATATTTATTAATATTTATGATATTAATTATTTTAATTATTCATTAATTATTAGTAGATACACTATACTAAGTGACCAATAATTTGTGACCAGTATTTTATAGGCAGATTAATTTCTCCTTACTAAACTGTCTCAGCTATATGAATATGAGGTATTACAACACTACGGAGACCGAGGCGTGTACTGAGCGTCACATAGAATATAGATTAACATGGCAGAGGTAGAGCTGCAAATTTAGAGCATCATATTTTTTTTTTCCATTGCATTATATTGCATTGAATCGCATTGAATCACAAATCGAGGTAAAGCTCCCTGGAGATAGAACAGGAAAAGAACTGGTTTTATAAAAAAAAATTACAAAGGCCAGTCTGTGAAAAGCATCTAGGAAAATGATTTATTTGCCCTCTGTCTAAACCAAGGAAATAAAGGCGAATTATCTGTACCATATTGAACTGCATAGCATCACTTATTTTTCATTGCATCATATTGCATTAAATTGCATTGTGTAAGAAATCGGATCGCACTGCATCGTAATAGGGTGAATCGTATAGCATCAGTAGCTGCTTCATATGTTTTTTTTTTTTCTGTATCGTATCATTGGCTATGTATCAGCCACAGTTAGGGAGATGCATATATATATATATATATATATATATATATATATATATATATATATATATATATATATATATATATATATTATATAAATATATATATTTCCCAATGGTATTAAAGCCACTTGGATTTGAAGTGTGTCCCTGTAAACCCCTGTTGTAACAGTTTTACATGACATTACAGATGGGCTTGCACTGGTGGCATAAACTGATTTTGTTGACACATGCCAAAATCTCTTCTCTGTCTCTCTTCCATGTTGGCTGAAATGGACAGGGATGTGCAGATATAATGCACTCACTCTCTAAGCCCCCAGGCATGTTCGTGGCTAGCTGGGCTGCTCAGCTACTGTCACAGCAAAGCCTGTCAAGGAAAACCGACTGCACTAAGACTAAACATACAGCCAGAAATCCTCTTTGGTGTCTTTATTATTTTATTTAACTTGACAAAAAAACTGCCCACTGTGGGTGCAGCAGATTGCTGTATGTGGTTTTATTAAAAATATGAATGATATATACTGTATATATAAATTGTGGAAGGAAAAACACAAACAAAACTATTTTAAAATCGGAATGCAGTCTCAGACATTTCATTTCATAAATAATGAAACGTTCTTCTGGCGTCTACTGTAATATTGACACTTCAGAGTCAGTGTCGAGCGCAACCTTCGCACGCTCTTTATTTTGATGCTATTATATGTACTATAAATCAAAAGACACATTAAAATCTATGCACTGATTTTATTTGAAACGGACTGCTACTCATCATTACAAATGATTTCTGTCTTCAGTGGCTAACTATAGACTGGCAAGCATATGAGAATTGTGAGAATTATCAGCAGAGGTAATGTGTACATAAAATAGAACAAAGTGTACTGTAAATCCTTAACATTCTCTAAATGTGGGATTTATTTGTGTTGTTTCTCTTTATAGCCATTAAAATTGTCCAGCAAGTGTGTAAGCTTGACAAAGATGAGATCATTTGCTGTAATGGTACGCTCGAGGGAAGGTTAATATCCTAGCATTAATGTCGATCTAGCAGCCCACCTCCACACTCTGAGCGAACACGACCCCATACTCAGGAAAAAAAATGCGATATTTACTTAAGGGGTGGGGAAGAAATGTCAAAAAGGCAATGCGATAAGCAGAGAAAGGCTGACCTTTCATTTATTTTGTGCTTATTGTGTAAGGCCAAAATTGCCTGAGTCTCCAAATGCCACGGTACAGCCCTCCATGGAGAGAGAGAAGATTAGCCTCAAGATGCTCCACTCTCTGACTCGACTACACACACAACCAAAAAAAAAAAAAAGTATTGACAGAACATAATTAGCATTTCTGTTTGTGACATGTTAATCACAATATGCAATTAGATTCACATGCTATCTTGGATACTTGATTGATTGGCATAACAGCTGAGATAAGTCAGTTGGTTTTCCTTGCATGATTTTCTCTCTGGGATATATTGATGCTTAAGATGTTTGAGAAATGGACCTGACAGCTATAACCCTGAATCATAACTATGGAGAAACCCAAGTGGTCAAGACTCAGCCAGGGAGCATAGCTTCTTAAAATTTCGCCCAGGTTTCCTTCGATGATAAAACACGTACTGAGCTGAGAGTCGGACAGCTCTGAGGCTACCTTATCCTGTTTTCTGCACCAACAGAAGTATTACTCTGGCCAACACTTGCTTAAGCTACAGATTAGAAAATAGGCTACATCTTTCAGAAGACCCTAGATATTAGAACGTCGGCTGCACTCATATTATCATGCATAGTGCAATTCCAACAAATAATTCTGTCATTATCCTATATTCAAAACTAAATAAATATCGCCGTTGTAGCATGATGTTGCTTGAAATTCCATTTCAAATCCTTTGCAAATGCTATTTACTGAGCTAAATCCACAACTAATGTGTCAGGCTGGGGAATACCTCCATGAACGGATATATCACATGTCTTGCAGTATAATTTCTCATTTTCAGTTCTTCCCAAGTCCCTGATAATGCTAGAGGATGAGAGCGGTAACTAAAAGAGACAATATTCACATTTCGTTTTTGGGCCAGTGCCCAGATGACTTTGATGTAACTACCTCTGTGAGCAAAGAGTGACCAATATTGTATTTGGCAAAAGAATAAAATCCAATTCATGAAATGGGCAAGATGTTTTAACATTGTGTTGTCTGCAAATGTACAGATAGTGGCATTAAATCTCATCACTTTCAACCTGAGAGTTTCACTGCCGGGATCTCTTTGTTGCCAGCCACCAAAATTCATCATGGTACATAAGAAAGCAATCATAATTCAGATATGTTAGTTCTTGCTAATTATTAAACATCCATTGCATATAGCCACCTTAAAGTTCTGCACATACTGTTACAGCTGTAATGTTGGCTGTATAGATAGCTGTTGTCTTCTTGAACTATATAACTTCACCCCAGGCTTATATACTTGGACAATGAGATTTAATCCTCTCATATGTCCCAGCATATTTCTCCATTTAAGTTTCCTTCTATAATGTGTTAAGCTAAGGTACTTCTTGGAGAAACACAATCCCATATCATGATGTTCCCACCACCATGCTTCAATGTGTGTGTTTTTTTAGGATTATTTTTCTTTGGTTGTTTAGGGCCCCCTCTATGTAACCACTTATACCACCCAAGTTACACCCCTGATAGATAACTAAACTAGGGTAGTCTAGTTAAACCTTATTTCAAGAATCAAACAAATCACAATCTTTCAGAGGCAAACACAATCAGTCAAACAATTAAAACGTCATAGTTTAAGGGTGTGAACGATTCAAACTGCACTGGGAACACTTTTTTTATGGTATTTACTATATACAAACTTAGGAGTTGGGGCACTTGTGTAAAATGGATATAAAAAAAAAAAAATGCAATAATTTATCACATCTCAAAAACCCATATTTTATTCAGAGTAAAAAACACACACACAAAAACAGATAAAATGTTTAAACTATGGAAATTTACAATTTTAAGGAAAAATGTAAGGTAAGTTTTAATTGGTGGCTGCAACAGGTCTCAAAAAGTTGGGAGAGAGCCATGTTTACCACTGTGTAGCATCACGTCTTCTGTTTATATACATCTGGGAATTGAGGAGACCAGGATATGGATTTATAAACTTTGCAAATCATTGCATTTTATTTTTATTTTTATTGGTTGTATGTAAAATATAAAATATGAAAAATGTCTTGAACCATGATTTAAGGTGCAATTTAAAGATGCAGATAAGAGTGAATGGTTCATTAGCTAGTTTAATAATATAACTACAGTTAAGAAAAGCTGTTTTGTGCTTTACATGTCCTCAGGTATGGTTTAGACTAATAGCATCAGCATAAGCATCAGTCAATAATTAATAACAAAAATGGATGCCAAACAATTTTTTTTTTCATATTAAAGCAAACACATACAAATATCACTTTTGAATTTACTGCTATATTGACAGTTTAGTAGCAATGAAGGTGCTTCTAGAGTGTTCCCTGTCAGTATTTCTTGCTTTAAGTAATGTTAGCTGCTTCTTAGTAAGAGTGCTTTATATTAAAACTTGCATGAAATTAGCTTAAAAAAAAAGTAGTTAGCTTCTTTAGTATATCAGTTTGTAGTTTAGGCAGGTAGTTTATCAGAAAGTGTGCCTCTGGTTTTAGCTCCACTATATAGACAAAATTTTTTGGAAACATAACTATAGAATTTGCACATGCTTTGAAAAAAATTCCATTCCAACCTAAAATAATTTCCACTCTTTTGGGAAAATATTCACTAGATTTTGGATTGGTGTTGTTGAGATTTGTGCTCATTCAGCCATAAGGACATTAGTACAATCAAGTTCTGATTTTATCCTGACTGTAAGCATTTTAATTTATCCCACAGGCATTCAGTAGGGTTGAGTTCTATTGCAGGCCACTCAAGATCTTCCACTCCAACCCATGTAAGCCATTTCTTCATGAAGCTTGTTTTGTTACGCTGAAAAAAAAGTTTCAGGTCTCTCAGTTCAAATGAATGGAAAATGTAATGCCATCGCATCCATAGACATCTTATACAAGTATATATAATTTGTTCCTACAACTTTGTGTTAACAGTTTGGGAAAGAACCACATCTAGCTGGAAAAGTCCAAATACTTTCATATATATATATATATATATATATATATATATATATATATATATATATATATATATATATATATATATACAGTACAGACCAAAAGTTTGGACACACCTTCTCATTCAAAGAGTTTTCTTTATTTTCATGACTATGAAAATTGTAGATTCACACTGAAGGCATCAAAACTATGAATTAACACATGTGGAATTATATATGGAATTATATACATAACAAAAAAAGTGTGAAACAACTGAAAAATGTCATATTTTAGGTTCTTCAAAGTAGCCACCTTTTGCTTTGATTACTGCTTTGCACACTCTTGGCATTCTCTTGATGAGCTTCAAGAGGTAGTCACCTGAAATGGTCTTCCAACAGTCTTGAAGGAGTTCCCGAGAGATGCTTGGCACTTGTTGGCCCTTTTGCCTTCACTCTGCGGTCCAGCTCACCCTAAACCATCTCGATTGCGTTCAGGTCTGGTGACTGTGGAGGCCAGGTCATCTGGCGCAGCACCCCATCACTCTCCTTCTTGGTCAAATAGCCCTTGATGCCTTTAGTGTGACTCTACAATTTTCATAGTCATGAAAATAAAGAAAACTCTTTGAATGAGAAGGCGTGTCCAAACTTTCGGTCTGTACTATATATATATATATATATATATATATATATATATATATATATATATATATAGTACAGACCGAAAGTTTGACACGCCTTCTCATTCAAAGAGTTTTCTTTATTTTCATGACTATGTATATATATATATATATATATATATAGTGTATTTTATATCATATGTAGCCTGACAAATTGCAAAATATCTTCCCTATGATATACAAAACTAAACAACAGTTTGTGTTAAGAATTTTACAGATTTTGGTTTGATAGCTTAAGCAGCAGTGTCATTGCAAAATGACAAGAGATAACGGCGTTGTATGGGTTAAATGGGAATAGAATGAGAAGCAGAAAGCAAGTGATACTGTTTCATGTCAAGTCAAAAAAGAGAAGGGAACAGAAAGGAAGGAACAGAAAAGCAGATTGGTATGCTATTGTTCCTTTTCTGTCTGAGCACAGATCGTTTGCTGATAGCTCAGAAATGAAGCCAGTCTTTCTTTAAAAAAAACCCACTTTGCTAAAACTCGCAGTGCAAAATGTGACACTTAAAGGATCAAAGCGGATTGTAGAGAAGGATGGTCTGATGATGATAGAAAATTTACAACAATTCTTACAAAACAACTCATGGGTGAAGTTTTGAATGGTGAGGGCGAGGAAATAGTCAGACCATTTAAGGGTCTATAAGAATGCACTCTTTCAGAGTTGGATACTTACAAAAGTCTAAAAGTTGCTTCAGTATTTATGTGGGGAAAGTTGTTCATTCTTTAATCAGAAATGGCTTATGCAGCTGTCTAAGTTTGGCTTCCCAAATGAGAAATTTGATGGATGTGGTATGTAGGGTGACTTATAAAGCTGTAAATTTCCTCTTTTTTTCATTAATGGATTAATGTTAATGTTCTGACTTTTTTTTAATGTTGTGCTTTCCTCTATAGAAAGTATCCCTAGGTTTAAAAGCTGTTTGAACACTGATCTAGTTCAATAATAAGATAGAGAGCATCATTAATTAATATGGTCTTATTATAGAAAGAGCAAATATTAATATTACATTCATAAGTTAATTAATGCAATAATAAAAATGTAATTCTGTATTATGTGTGGAATCACACATTATTAAGAACACACTTGTTTTACTTACTGTGTGTGTTGACAACCTCTTATTTTTAAGCCTATTTTAAGATAACATAAAATAAAAATAAAAAAGAAATAATGATGAAAAAATAATGATAAAAAATATACAAAATATACAAAATTCTTCAAATAGAGAGTAGGCATTAAGTTGGCTGGCAGCCAGTTGATGCCAAACAAGATGGAAACAATAGTTTCAAAATTCTGTTTACAAGAAAGTACTGTATTTATCTACACTTACATACTATAAACTCTAAAATAATTCCATTGCACATCAATACAGCGCTCCCAGCATTCCTGCCACTCCTGAAATATGTCCTGGAAATCTTCTTTTCGAAGTGTGTCAAGCACCTCCAGCGATTCATGCTGGATCTCCGCAATGGTGTCAAAACGACGACCTTTGTGCTGGATCTTCATCTTCGGGAAGAGGGCGAAGTCCACAGGAGCCAAATCTGGCGAGTAGGGTGTGTTTGAAAGTGAGATCATGTGGATCTCTGATGATCATCATGCAGAAATTGCTGAATAGTTTCGACATTTTGGTGGGTTGAGCTTGTTCAAGATCTTTCTGATCTTTTGTCATCTTCCAGTGATGTTCTTCCGCTTTTAAATTACACCTTGAACGGCTCAGTGCAGCCGTATGTCAGCGCAGACGTGGTAACGCACGTGATCAGAATAGCACCAGTGAGCACCATTAGTTTCGAACCGTTTTGATACCACCTTGTATTTGTGCAAAAATGTACTCTTTAACTTTTTTTTCAGCATACACAATGAACATGTCTATGTTAATTAACATACATAAAGAATGCCATTATATCAGAACTCTATGATCAATATAATATAATCCTAAATATATAAATGTAAGAGAGAAAATGATTCAAATACATATATTGTCCCATAATGAAATGACACCAATCCTTAATGAAAACTGGGTAAATAAGCATACAGAATTGACAAATTTTCACATATATTAGTATTATCGGATTATCGGCATATGATTCTTACAGCCATCCCAAGTGTCCATACATACCGAAACTGATCCCTTTTTAACAGAATGTCTTTTATATTTTTATGTTTATATATTAGCAAACATGTACAGGGTGTTTTTTTTTAATAATGCTGTCTTTATTGTGCTAAAAAGTGTCAATTTCCCCTATGTATGGAGACTTTTGGGACACCCGGTATTATGTTTAAGATGAATGCCTGTCATACTATAAATGAAACATGTATAAAGCAGAGGTAACACTCTCAGTGGACGATAGTGAGAATGATATGCAATTTAGTCATGGTCGAGGTGATGAGCAACTTACAAGGAGAAGGTGATAATGAGGATGACGATGAGAGTGAAGACAGAGGTGTAGGAAGTCTACAGAGAGAAAGTGAGAATGAGAATAAGGAAGCTGATGTGGTGAATAAGGAGGTAAATTGGCAGGAGCAATTAAAATAGAACAATTTAACAATGCACTGGATAACTTTTTGATGTATTGCATTTTATACAGTTTATATTAGAATTTCTTTTTGCTCATTATTGTATTGTTTCCAATGTAATATTCCAACATTTTTCATTATGATCAAGTGTTAATGTTTTCTGTTTTAGGAAACAAACATGTTGATACCATAATGAATACGACTGTATATGTTACTTTGACATACACTTTATATACAAAAGATTCAGATGTGTTTTTTTTTTTTACATCCCATTTTACATTTAGTCCACATTACAGTAACCTCCACTTTTCTGCCAAGATGTTTTACTAGATTTTAGTGTGCTTGTTGAGATTTGTGCTGATTTAATCACAAGGACATTAGTCAAGTCAGGTACGGATGTAGAAAGAGTAGGCCTGGGGTCTATTCAGCATCCCAATTCATCCCAAAGGTACTTGGTATAGTTAAAGTCAGAGGTTTATAGCAGTCCACTTAAGATCTTCCACTCCATCCCATGTAAACCATATTTCATGACGTTTGCTTTGTTCACAGGTTAAATGTCATAAATTTGAAGTAAATATAAATCCAACAATTTGAAGAAAAAGGGAAATTTGAATTCAAAAGACATCTTACACGATTGTGAGCCCTCAAAGTTGTGGTATCAGTTAGAGGAAGAATTCTATTGCTTTTATCCACATATTTAAGTCATCAGTGTGCAATACAGTACAGATGTTTGTCATTTCCATTATAGTTTTAGCATACCACATCACTGAAAATGGGCCTATTCTAGCGATACATCTTTCAGAGAACAAAACAGACTGAGTGTAAGAGCAGATGCAAGCTTTTGTTTATCTGTGCTGGTGTCCCTTGATACGGTCAACAGACAAAGACCTAAAACCTTTTGGCAAAACAAACAAATTGGAGCTTTTTAGCTTGCTCGCTAATTCTTCTGCTTCTGCTTGAGCAAGAGAGCAAAGAGAGAGAGAGAGAGAGAGAGAGAGAGAGGTTCATGGTGCATCAGTGCCTAGATGTGTCACGCTAGTCATTAACCCTCTAGCTCATCCCAAAACACTCCCTACTCAAAGCTCCCACCTCCTGAAACATTGATTTCTTTTTCGTCCTTATTTTTATAGGCTTATATAATTTGTGATCCCAGAAATTACTGTCATGTTTAAATCGAACACCACAGCAAGAACCCCACACCCACTCATCTTCCTACTGACTCGTTACATTCATTAAGGTTCTGTGTTTAAATGCCAGTGTTGGATTAAATGCACCATTCCTATACTTGAAAGTAGATATATATATTTTGTGAACCTCAAAATCTTTATATAAAAGTGTAATAGAAATAGGTAAAAGTTGATATAGATAAAGATGGACCAAACTAGGGCCCACAGGCCAAAGTTGGTCCGAGGTGAGATATGATTTGTCTCAACATGCCATATACAGTATAAAAAGAGAAAAAAGTAAGAAAAAAAATATGCCATTTGGAAACACATCTGAAAAATGAAAATCAGTTCATGTCTCTCATTAGAGCTATTAAGCGTTCAACTCTATTTTATAACTCTATTTTTATATATTCTTTTTCATTGTACTCTAAGTTTTAAATCAAAACTGCATTAGTTACACATATCACAAAGTCATGTTTTCTATTCATTTATTTTATTTATTATTTACGGAAACTTTAAATTTAATATAATATTTGGTATTATTTGACCCACAGCCTTAGATTTTGGCCCTTCATTGGAAAAAGTTTGGGCATCTCTGATACAGATAGTATGGAAAAAGAACAACCACTGATGATGCTTTCCTTATGATATTCCATCCAGGGCAAATGTCTGTAAGAGAATAATTTAAAGGGTGCTAATAATTTTGCAACTAGTGCTTATTGCCACTAAAAAAAAATAGAATTATTATTTTTTATATTATTTGTTATATTTTCATATTTTTATGATGGGTGCCAATATTTCTGGCACTGTATGCCAGTAAAAAATAGTAGAAAACCTGGTGTTTTATATGTATTTAGCTCACAATGTAGTATATCGTTTCATATACGTATATAATCCACTTATTTCCCTAAAGTAGTAAACTGTGTGCAGCCCAGTGAAGTGAAATTCTTCTAATGATACTAAGATTAGTTTTTATTGTTAGAATTTAAATAAATAATGTAGTAACCGCCTAGCCTGCACTAAAACGGCTTGCTTTTTGTCTCCTTCTGTAGCTTTTATTGTCGCCTTGGCTCTAACTTGGCAAAACATTTAATGAGTCTCGTATTTAAATACAACTAAATTGCATTAACTTCAATGATGGCCAGTGTGAAGTCTTGTCCTGCATTTAGAGAGTCAACCGAGCCATGAATGTGTTGTTTACTTTTATTTCTTATGACTAGAACAATATTCTGTTCGCATTGCATTAGCAGTTGGGTAAAAAAAATGCAAACCTGGTGAAGGAAGAATGGGGCAGGATATCCCCGTCCCCTGTTTTATTCCTGCACACATGGTTGCACAGGCGCACTTATTTATTGACACGAAAATAGCAAGTGAGCGAGAAATAAAAAAGAAAAAGAAATGGCTCATATACAAAGAAATCCGCAATACTCTAGTGTTAGACCCCAGGGAATGCTTAAGTGTGCACAGATATGGAGCCTTAAGATAATCCATTAAGTACTTAAGGACACTTAGTACAAAATGGAACTAATTAGCATAAGATTGCTGCAATCTCAGGAAGAGGAAGAGTATATCAGAAGGGTACATCGGTGACAACAAACAAGCAAAAATGTTTAATTTAATTTCGAATCTCAATCAGGACCAAAAATGTTGATACTTTTATAGGGAGCCTTGTAGATTGTCCATATTAAGCAACATACACTTGTATAATGTTGCTATCTTCTATCCCGAGGCTTTGAACCAGCTTCGACTACTGTCTGTGCAGATTTGTGACATTTTCCTACATGTTGTTTGCCTATAGGTTTCCTCTGGTTTTCTTCCAACTCCCAAAAAGCATATCATTGGTGCATTGATGTCTCTAAATTGTCCAGAGTGACTATATGAGTGTGTGGTGCATCGCAAAAGACAGTGTGTGTCTTTCTTTTAATCTGTGACAATACTCACTACTCATGCCCAGTTCTCCCAGCATCCACCACACCCCTTATCAAGTTTTTGAATGACCTAATTATCGGCTTTAAGCAGCAGGAAATGAAAATGACTGTAAAATGATATTTCAGAGACTTGCAAATGTTCTGACCCTTGAAGAATCCCAGGTAAGGCCTGAAACTCTCTTGGGGAAGTCTGCTTGGTGTAAAAAATAATAATAAAATAGACCCAATATATATATATATATATATATATATATATATATATATATATATATATATATATATATATATATATATATAAAATCACAAACAAGCCAAGATCAAAACAAGCATCAACAACAAAATAATGTCACCACTACTTACCATCTTATCTGTTTTGGTGTGTGATTTATTCTTTTTTTTTTCTTTCTTCCGCTTGTTATAAATAGGCAGCTGCTTAGCATATCAAAGGCCGAAACCCAAGAGAGGGAAAACGACAACCACAACTTCCCTGTGTTTGCCAAACGAATGCTGTCGCTTCAATGTTGAACACTGGTGTCAACGCTGAAGTTCATCAAGCCCTTTTAGCACAAAGAATGTGCATTATTTTATATATATATATATATATATATATATATATATATATATATATATATATATATATATATATATATATATATATATATATAGCCTGGCTGCACAGCTACAGAAGGGGGGGATATTCTATTTTGATATTTTACTTCCTTTTGTCAAAGAGAAATTTGCTGTTTTCGCTACTGTACCCTGCACGCCACAGCAACTTCCCTCACAGGAGCAGTTGGATGTGAAGCCTGCCTTCATGAGTCTTAAAAAAAAAAGAGCATTGCAATCACTTGCCAGACTCTGCTTTTCGATTTTTACAAAGCCATTAACTGGGTGTGCATCATTGTGTGTTCTATGTGTGTGCTTCAGTGTGTGTGTGTGTGTGTGTGCCTGTTTGTTTGCAAGAAGGAATGACTGTTGTGGTTATATTTCATTGAAAGGATGCCACCTTCTAAAAATAATAATATGAATTAATATTACGGCCATGTATGTGATGTAAAGGACTGCCAATGAACTTATATAAGCGGATATAACCTACTATCGACAACCCAGATGATTCATGGGTGGTAGGATTCGCTTTTGTGCCAGATGGGGGCACTATTTTAGCTTTTATCCCCGTCTATATTCAACCTTAACCCACTCCAAAAGAGAATACTCATACTGAGCCAGCTTCTTGTATGCTAAATTTATTTATTTATTTATTTATTTATTTATTTATTTATTTACTATGGGACTTTATTTCTATCCCTCTATTTTTTTTATTTATTTTTTGTATCTACTTGTTCTTGTTCTTGTTCTTCTCTTCTTCTTCTTCATCTTCATCTTTTTCATCATGTCCTTCAGTCCACACGTGTAACAGTCCTGCCATGCACCTCTATCGGGAATCTGTGAGAGTGGTATAGCGACCACCTGCAGTTTGTCATCTTCACTTACATCAGTCACAAGGGCTTTATGTGGACATGTCTCCTTGGATTTGCGGAGCACACAGAAAAGGCAATCACACAATATCTAATTTTTAGAAAATAGAAAAAAAAAAAATACGTATAAAAAAATAATGACGGTAAAGCAACCGGTGCGCAAACGGCGTATCCAGAAATTACGCATCGCACAGATTATTTTTTTCTCTCGCTTTCTTTTTTCAATCCCTTTTTAATATTTTTATTATTAGTATTTTTTTTTTTTTTTTACAACATTTAAAGATTTAAAGAAAACATCCACGACTTTGCTTTGGGGTGGTTAAACTTGGGGGCTATAATGCGCCCTATCATCCTATCGCTCACCCACCCAACCCCCACCCCATCTTCCTCCTCCTCCTCCTCCTCCTCCACATCTCTCCATCTCTCTGCATTCCCTCTCTCCTCTCCCTCTTCCTCCCCTCCTCTCCTCTGCTTTCCTTCACCGTGCGCAAACGCACCGCGGTGTGGATGGAATACTCGCTCTCTGACGCGCGCTGGCGTCCTTATTCCACCAAAGTCTGCGCGCAGGAACAAGAACTCGTTTCAAATCGAGTTTCGTTGCTTCTCAAATCTTGGAGCTTTCTCTTTCCTCTCTTTCCTTTTTTCTCTTTTTTCTCCCCCTTTTTTTATTTTTTCATTTTTTTGCTGAACTACGCCGGGACTAAAACTGAATTATTCATCCTCCGCATCTGCTTTCGCTGAAGATGGGAGCGCGCTGCTGCTTCTCGCTTCGCTTTTTCGCAGTCAAACCGAAGCGCATCGTTTGGAGGAGCGCGAGTTGAGCGTTTGTCAGGGCTTAGGAGAAATCAAGAACATCTTTGAACACTCCGGAACTGTTCTGGGTGGAGAGGGGGGGTGTTGGTGGTGGTAGTTGGCAGCTGAAAGGGAGATCCGATCCTCAACGTCCCTTCTCCTTTTGGCCTCTCTTTGCGTAGGAACCGAAGAATGCCGGTGCGATTTGCCCAGCAGAGTCCACGCAGAGATGCGCTTTCCAGCAGACCTCCGCTGGCTTTGCTGCTGAATTTATCCTCCTGAGCGCTTTTTCTTCATTTATTTCTCATTTTCATTTTGCTATGCCCCTCAAGTGCTCGTCTGTCTCGGGGATTAATGGCAGAATGTGCGTTCAGGACAAGTGGAGGCTGACTGGAAGAGACGCAAAGGCTGAAATTGGAGCCTGAATGGACAAATTCCCCAGGTCCCGTGCAAAGTGCGGTGTCTTCTGGAGAAAAGGCGATATTTCGAACGCTGCGGGTGAGTTTTTTTTCCTCCCGGTTATTCGGAACCGATCGTTTGCGCACGGGAATCAGTCGAGAATTTTTATCGCAAGACTATTAGTACTAGCATATCAATTTTGCTTAGCTGTTCTGGTCCACCCTGCATTATAATGATGCCCTCAATACATGTGAGGAGGTTTTTTTTTTTGTCTTTTCCATTGGGTTTTGAATTCATCTAGTTATTTGTAATGGTTTGATCTGGAGATAGATCATCGTATATGTTAGATTTGTAGTCTTATTACATTAACTGAGACATCTTTTTTTCATCTAGGTAAGCTCTTTAGATCTCTAGCTGAGGTCTCAAATGTATGTCCCGGTCGATTTCTCGACAGCAAGCCAAGGCAAATTTTTAAAACTTGTACATGCAGAAGAGGAGTGAGGATTCTAAAACAGTGCTTATATGCAATCTTTTCATATTGCAGTGTAAAGAAAGAAAGAAAGAAAGAAAGAAAGAAAGAAAGAAAGAAAGAAAATGTGCCAAGACCATACTTGTTTTGATTTTATGTTTTGTTCTCCCCTCCCCTAAGGTTGCTAAATGGTTTTCTGGGGAATTTTAAAAAGGCAAAAATGCTGCTGCTTGTTCTGTTGGCCTTTTCCGTATCGAGTGCATTTTCTGACTCGGATACCGAACTCTCAGCCGAGACCTGCAGTGCCTGCTCCTGCATGTCCATTGAGAACGTCCTCTATGTGAACTGTGAGAAAATAACTGTGTACAGGCCAACGCAGCTGCTCCCTCCACAATCCAGCCTCTACCATCTGAATTTCCAGAAAAACCTTTTGTACATTCTTTACCCCAACACTTTTCTGAATTTCACGCACGCAGTCTCGCTTCATCTGGGAAACAACAAGCTGCAGAACATCGAGGGAGGGGCCTTCATGGGACTCAGTGCATTAAAACAGTTGCACTTAAACAACAATGAATTAAAAGAGCTCCGGGCTGACACTTTCCGGGGGATCGAAAACTTGGAATACCTCCAGGCCGACTACAATTTAATCAAGTATATTGAGAAGGGAGCCTTCAACAAATTGCATAAGCTAAAGGTTGTAATTCTAAATGACAATCTCATACAGAGCCTGCCTGAGAACATATTCCGCTTTGCCTCCCTCACACACTTGGATATACGCGGTAACAGGATACAGAAGCTTCCATATCTTGGAGTTTTGGAGCACATCGGAAGGATAGTGGAATTGCAATTGGACGACAACCCGTGGAATTGCACCTGTGATTTGTTACCTCTGAAAGCTTGGCTGGAGAACATGCCCTATAACATTTTCATTGGAGAGGCTATATGTGAGACTCCTAGTGACCTATATGGTCGACTTTTGAAAGAGACCAATAAACAAGAACTATGCCCTTTGGGAGTTGGCAGTGACTTTGATGTAAGGATGCCCCCTTCCCAGCCAGATGCTGGACACACCATATTAAACATTGCACCATCAACAATTGCGCCCTCGGCTACCAAAGCACCAAAAACTACAAACCCTTCCAAAATCTATGGGAATGGGATTGTTGCTGGTATTCCAGTGGGTAAAAATGGCCAAATTGTGTCCTACCAGACCCGAATTCCACCACTTTCCTGTCCTCAACCCTGCATTTGCAAAGCTCATCCATCTGATTTTGGCATCAGCGTAAGTTGTCAGGAAAGAAACATCCAGAGCCTAGCTGATCTTACACTGAGACCTCCTAATTCCAAGAAATTGCACCTCAGTGGTAATTACATTAGAAATATCAGCCCCACTGACTTTCAGGGGTTTGAAGGATTAGATCTCTTACACCTGGGCAGTAATCAAATATCCACTGTTCAAAAAGGCGTGTTCGGAAATCTGACCAACCTCCGCAGGCTATACCTTAATGGCAATCAGCTTGAACAGCTACACCCGGAAATGTTCCTTGGCCTCAGCAACCTCCAGTATTTGTATCTGGAATACAATGCTATAAAGGAGGTGTTAGCAGGGACGTTTGACTCCATGCCAAATTTGCAGCTTTTGTATTTAAACAACAACGTGCTCCGAAGCCTCCCCGCTTATATTTTTGCTGGAGTGCCTCTCGCTCGATTGAATCTAAAGAACAATCACTTCATGACTTTGCCTGTGAGTGGCGTGCTGGACCAGCTCAAATCCCTCACACAGATAGATCTTGAAGGCAATCCTTGGGAATGCTCATGTGATTTAGTGGCTTTGAAACTGTGGTTGGAAAAGCTGAATGAGGGGGTGGCTGCCAAGGAGGTCAGATGTGCATCCCCAGTGCAGTTTGCAAACACTGAGCTGCGCGAGCTGAAAAACGAGATCCTGTGCCCTAAGCTAATAGCCAGGCCCCCTTTTATCCTGACTAGTTCAACCCCCCTGGCCACATCAATGTCACCTGCTGGAGTTGGCAAAGCACCTCCTAGTGGGCCAGTGCCTCTGTCAATCATGATTTTAAGTATCCTGGTGGTCCTGATCCTCACAGTGTTTGTCGCTTTCTGCTTGCTGATCTTTGTGCTAAGACGAAACAAAAAGCCGGCTGGAAGGCAGGAGGGGCTTGGCAACCAGGAGTGTGGCTCCATGCAACTCCAGCTACGGAGGCACAACCACAAATGCGGGAAGAATGATGACCTGGGCGGCGAGACCTTCATCCCGCAGACCATTGAGCACATGAGCAAAGCCCACACTTGTGGAATGAGAGACTCAGATGCCGGCTTCAAGTTTGCTGATTCCCAGAGAGCAAAAATGTTCTTACGCAACAGCGCGGACAGCGACAAGGACTCTCTAACGCTGGACCCCAGGAAACGATTAAGTACCATCGACGAGCTGGATGAGTTCCTACCTGGCAGAGAGTCCAGTCTGTTCCTACACAACTACTTGGACAACAAAAAGGATTTCAACAGTATAGGGGTGAGTGGCTTTGAGATCCGTTACCCCGAGAAACCACATGACAAAAAAACAAAAAAGTCTTTGATAGGGGGAAACCACAGTAAGATAATTGTTGAGCAGCGTAAAAGTGAATATTATGAACTAAAAGCAAAACTCCAAGGGACCCCTGACTATCTTCAAGTTCTAGAGGAACAGACAGCCCTCAGTAAATTTTAGCCCTCTCATCTTCACGTGCCCCTTACTTACACGAAAAAAAAAAGTGCCTTATGGAAAAAAAAAAATCTATATATATTCATGACCCATGGAATACTGGACACAGATTTCATTCCACACAAAAAAAAAAATATAACTTAGAATTGGTGTTTGTGTAAGTTCGAATATTCTTATTTTTTCAAAGTGATGATGCCATTATAAAGTATAAAAAAAAATATAAGATTAGTCTTAAAGAGAGGTTATAGAGTATCTTATAAACAAGTGTAGATTGCTGCTAATGAAATTGGTTCCATGAGATTCCTACTTTTGTTTGAATTATCAGATGCTTTTTACATTTTTTTATTTTAAAACAAATTTTTTGGGTCATTAAAAAAAAAAAAAAAAAGTATGATGAGTGTATTGCATATTGACCCTTTGTTCATTGTTTTTGGTTGGAAGTATTTTTAGGGTGCTTTGGAAGACAAAATGAAATGGAGTCGAAGATTGGCAAGCTGGGCGCAAGCATGAACGTTTCGGAATCCCCCAGAGTACTGTCTTTTTTCGGATTTTAATTTGACACTTTACTTTTTTCGGGGCCTTGAAACCGGTGGATTCAGTTGTAACCGAACTGAAAGCATTGACAGTTCTGACATCGTTAACAATCCGGATGATTCCGTCTGTTGTTTCTGTAAAGGAGCCATTTAAAATTTGTTTTAACGAAATGTGATTTCCTCTTGAAGTTTTTGGGTACGGCACATGACAGGACATTCATAAAACCCAAGAAAAGATCTCCATAGCTGCTTGCCATGTAAGCGTATCTGATTTATTTTGTAAGTCGACATTATTTGTATTTGTGAGGCAGTTTTTAAAATGAAAAAAAAAGAAAAAAAAAAAGAAAAGAAAAGAACAATCCCATCGATACATACACGGATTCAAGGAAACAACAACAAACTCAAAAGGACAAAAACACTGAACACCACTGTCACCTGTTAATTGGTAGATTACTTCATATTTAATTTATTTTTCTATGCAGGACTATTTAAAGGTTATTGGTACTATTTAAGATTACAGGGGACTTCTTTTGAATGCTACAAGTGTTTTGAGCTCTGCTCTGAACAAGTAAATCAAGTGTTTCTGTTTCGACAATGTGTCCCAATGTAATTTACTGCTAACCTGAGCATAGGAGCTAGTGATAGTGATGTCACTTTCACTATTACATCACAAGAGGTAATGCCTCATAGTGTATCAAGTCCAACGATCTTATAGCCCATGAATATTTTGTCAAAGAAATTTTTTTTAACAATATGCAACCAAAATAAGTGTGCATTAACGTGATATGATTCTGAATTTTTTTACGAATGTGCTACGGGATACAAAATTAAGAATTAGGCCGAAGGCGTGTAGATCGTTATTGTTTCTTTAATTTATTTCTCTCTCTCTCTCTCTCTCTCTCTCTCTCTTTTTTTTTAAACAAGGACTGTGCATTTTCACATTATCTTTAAAATTCAGTGTGTTTTTGCTACTGATTTGGTCAGAATCATATCACACTCCATGTGCAATATTATTATGCTCAATCATATTAGCTTGACAATTTTCCTTTGTCCGCTCGAGTTAATATTACGGAGAGACCAGTTTTACGTTTCAGAAAAGAAAGAAATATATATTATTCAGTCCTTATTTAAGATATTGTTAAGTTAATGATTGTTTGAAATAGAATGTACCTTGAACAATAAAAATAAATACAATTTTATATATGAGAAATCGACATAAATTTCTGTGTTGGTATAATTTCCGATGTTTTTGTTTTTTTTCTTTGATTCCCGTTTACTCAATAAATGAATTCAGATGATTATTAATGCATTTTTGGATGTTTAACACTTACAAAAACTCACTCCTGGAATATGACACACAGCCATGTTGTTTATGTTCAATGAATTGTTTATGCTTTGGTTTTCCTAATATATTTTCTTATTTTCAAATCCATATTTAAAAAAGTCACAGCACACAGTCCTGGTGAATTGATCTAATTGAATCATTGAGCAGCATCATGTTGTAATCGAGGGCTTTGCTTGAGAAGCAGCTACAATCGGGATGTATTAGTTTTGGTTTCTGTTCAAACTCAGAACACGAGCCTCCGCTTCAGATTGAAGAACGCTCCTGTGTTGTTCAATGTGATGCAATTAACTTTTTCTTTGTATTAGCAGGCATAGATATATGTTTTAAAACATTCTGCTGTTTCTTGTCATTCTGCTTTTTTTGTATTTAAGATTTAAGAATGTTAGCTTGTGAGTGGGCCAATTTATTATTAGAGATTAAATTCAATGTTCTTTCCATGGCTTAAAATTCAGGCCACATCAATGCACCAGTAAACCAAGCGTTTCTAAGCTCATTGTAGCCTGATTTAAAAAAAGAAAAATCATGTCTTTTAATTTACAAACTGCTAAATGTGATTTCAACAGTTGTACCAAGTAACATATATACACCATAGTCTTAAAGAATAAACCAAATGTTATGGGAAGTGGAAGCTCAACATTAGACTTCTGATCAGAAAGTCATGAGTTCAAATACCAGCACATCCTGACTATTACGTTGTATAAGGCCTTTAACCCACAACTGCATTGTTTTATAAATGAGATATTTCTAAACCGCTCTGAATAAGGGTATCAGCTTAGATAAATGTAAATGATAAGTAGTTGCTATGATCACTGTAGGCAGACGTACTTGGTAGAAGTACCCACTATAAATGTGTATTGTTTTTCATTTTATTTTACTGTGTAAGGACATGGATGTAGCACTTCATGTTTATGTCGTCACACTCGATGTGTTTATTAGTATCGATTTAACATCCTCTTGGTGCAAAAGGTTGCCAGTGATTTTCATATGGAATCTGTTTAATTCTTTTCGAACTTGAACTTTTTGTTTTTATCCTGGACCATTTTGATTTATATGTATTTATAATTTACTCTCTTCTTTTCGACCGTTTTACTTTTTGTAATGTTCAGACTTGCTTACTGTTCTGGAAAAACACAATATATCTTTATCGAAGGCTTCTCTAAGGCTTTTATTAAGTATGCTCTACAGCAGTAGACCTAAAATAGACCCAATGCTCTTGCTAAACTTTAAAAGAAAACTTTTCTTTGTATATAATCTACTGTTCTGGACTAATAATTGGTCTTTTTTTATTGATTTTTTTCTTTTTTTGAGTTAGCATGCATATTCTTGAATGAGCAATTAGTGGCAGCTCATGTTTCCTTGACAACTGTGGTATTGATGCCTTTTTTTTATCGTGCCATGCCAGGATTAAGTCGGACAAAGGAAGGTTGTCCGTCCAAAAATGAGCCTGGGGTTCACTTTGAGGTGATTCACATTCACATTCATTCTGGGGTGAATATTACTGTGATCACAAAAGATGTCTCTAAAAAAAAATGGTTCAGTCATTGTAATTGGTGGAACTCGATGCTAAACAATCACCATCTATTCGAGTTAGAAGTGCACTCTGTTGCCTCTCTCTCTCACACATATACACACACATGAACACCCACACCAACACACAGCCTTACCACTGCCAGAATAGGTCTCTGATACCCCATGCTACTCACCATATCAAATGTCAGTCGATTCATGTATTCACATGAATGGTGATGTCCTGTTTGCAACCCCATCCGTTGCCTCTGGTTCCTACTCGGCTCAGGGTAATTGTGGACTTCGAGGTGTGTGTTTAGCTTTATTGAGTGAGAGAAAGACGGGGTGAGGAAAGCAGCGCTCAGAGGTAATATGTCTGAGACCTATGGGACAGCGGGAGCACTTATTTGTTTATAGACACAACAAATAATTGGCAGTTCTCTTCATTTATTCATTCATTTTTTTAATTTATTCATTCATTTATTTATTTTTCCTTGGGTGCTATGAGACATGTTATTTTAAATATTGAATTATTTATTTATTAATTTAGATATACAATATCCTTATTTTTTAATTTACCACATTTTCGAGGGCAGAAAAAAGAGAGAGAAAGAGAGAACGAATAAAACCCTGCTGTTCAGCTGGCATTTCTGCACGTGCTCTGAATTGCTGAACATCACAGCCTCGGATGACAGGTTTACTTCCTTGGCAGTGGCATCAGTGACAATTTGAAAAAGCTTTGCGTTCCCCATTCAGGATGTGACAGAGACATGACAGGAGCAGAACAAAGAAGCGCTACATGAGTGCGTATCTCAGCATGGAGAGAAATGGGATAAATCACCTTCTTGATCACACTTGTTTGTGTCGTACTGGCAAACACGGAAGTACATATTGATGTGTATTGATGTGAATTAGAGCTGGAGCGGTATAAAAAAAGTGACGTCATTTCAAAGCGTACAACCTTAAACTGAGGGAGAAATTTTATTCCAGCAGAACATACATTTATCAAATCATTTTTATTATTAGATTTCTGTAATTGTATGTAAGATCATGCAGCCTGGTTTTACACATTTCTGACTCATTTCAAGAAACTGATGTCTTTCTGTTAGGGAATACATTCAATTTGGAGCATACATTTGTTTGAAAATCATCAACTAAAAACAGAATGTAGATAAACCCTAATACCTAAATCATTATAATTGTGCCTAGAATAATTATTTGAACCGATATCTTCTCTGTTATAAGTGTTGATTCGTTATGAACTCCAATAACACCTAATAAAGTGGAAATAATTCATCATATAACTTCTCAATACTGTATGTTATACACTAATACTATATAATGTCATATGCTGTACTGCAAAGCTTTTATATTAAATAGTGACTAGTCCTAATTATACAAGAAATAATATTAAAAAAGCATTTAGACAACAAATAGTTCTCATTATGAGTATGTCGTAAGAATTAGTCGTAAATTAACAGTTAATTAAAACATGCAGTCCAGAATAATTATGAGAATTTGTTGGGTTTTTTCCATCATGATGCATTAAAAAATTACAAAAATATACATCTTCGTATTACTAATAAATGTTACAGCTGCTATATTATTATATTAATGCTTACATTAACAGATAATGATATACAGTATATACAGTATATGGTTTGAATGGACAGTATTTCTTTCCCTAATGATGACATGGGAACAAAAACACCATTTAACTAATGAAATAAAACAATTCATCTTCCCAATCCAATTTCTTCAATTGGATGTAAATGAGTAAACAGATGTAACTGAGACAGTGAGGAAGCTCAGGTGTCTCTCACTGCCACCACGTGTCATTCTACACTGGGTTGAGATAACGAAGCCCAAGATTGTGATTGCAGATTTGTGTGTGTGTGTGTGTGCATGTGTGTGTGTGTTTGTGTGTAGCAACTCGTGTACTGTATAAGTACTGCAGACATGCCATGTAATCGAAAACTAATAATCCCGTATATTATTTTCCAAAAAAGACATATGTAATGATTAAGATTATTATATGTTTCTGTTATAAAACATTCCCCAGCATTTATAGAATGAGTCTCATTTCACAGGAAACACAGCAAAGTCTCAAAGATAAATGAATTTATACTTTCTGTTTCTCAATAACAATAACAACAGAGGTTGGGTTTTTATTATTTCAGTCTTCTTCCCCCCCTTAATTAAATGATCTAGTTCTGTTGGTAGATTAAATTTGGAACATGAACTGATTCAAAGATAGAAAAATCAATACAAGAAAGAAATTACAAGTCGGCAAAGGAATGTTTGTTTATAGCTGCTAGAATGTAAGTGTTTAGGTGTCTCCTGGTTGTTCCACAATATTAATATATATATATATATATATATATATATATATATATATATATATATATATATATATATATATATATATATATATATATATATATATATTTATATATATATATATTGCCAGGTTTTTAACCCTGGTTTATTAATTAATACTGTAAGATTTCATCGTGTGCAACTTCACCATTCAATCCAGTGTACATTTTGTCCTCCTTCTCTGGTTTTTTGTTTTGTCTTTTGAAAACTGGCATCTGTATGTACGGATTGTTGCTTCCAGATTGCCTCATTTTGTGCAATGTAGATGATGTAAAATAGTGCCTGTGGTTCAGTGGAAATAAGAATCCAACCTGAAGTAAAAATGATTTTAGAACATTACCTAATGTAGTAAGCCGTGCTAATATAATTAAACCAGCTCGGTAGTCTCTAGACAAATCAGGCACAGTGATGTTGTTTAGCCAAAGTCCATGCATTATTCACAAAAGCACATATTGCAAATCCGCTGATTTATTCAAGCTGGTAACTTCCTGTGAGTCAAAAACAACTTGGGCTTGGAGGAGTGACGTTTTGCCACTGTGTTTGTTTATTTGTGTGCCAAACAAAGTGAATGTATGAAAATTTATATATTTATACTGGCGTACAAAAAAAAATTGCCAAACCCAAAATAGCAAAATATGACGCTTTAAAAGGTTTAATGATCAATGAGTCAGTGCTGCAGTGAACTGGTTGTGAAAAAGCTAGAAGGAAAATCACTTATATAATCGTCTTATATGCAACGGTAAAATATTGATAATGAAAAACGCATGCCTGGGTACATAAAACCAACTGTTTTAAGCTCATTAACATTAAATTAAACAACTTAGAATTTTTTTTTTTGTAAAACGCTGTCCACAAGGTTTAAAGATTTCAAGAAATCAAAAAGAAATGCTATCTTATAGTAAATTTCTTGATCTATATTTGTAATTCTTGCTAATCTTTTGACCAATGATTTGTTGTTAAGACAAAGCTGGAAATGTCTATCTATCTATCTATCTATCTATCTATCTATCTATCTATCTATCTATCTATCTGTCTGTCTGTCTGTCTGTCTGTCTGTCTGTCTGTCTGTCTGTCTGTCTGTCTGTCTGTCTGTCTGTCTGTCTGTCTGTCTGTCTGTCCGTCAATCTGTCTGTCTAACTAACAACAAAATCCAGGCAGACAAACAGAAATCAAATTAATTTTACATCAAAATCTTTTGTCCATTTTGGTGGACAAGATGGGCAAGATATATACAATGTATGGACAAAAATAATTGGGACGCCTGACATTTTCAGCCATATGTGTCTCTTCCCCAAATTATTACCACAAAGTTGGAGACACACAGTTGTTTAATACTTAGCCAGGAGATCCAAACATGTTCCACCGCCACTGTGCACAATGCAAGCTCCTTTAATATATGAATTACATGAGTTGGAGTGGAAGATCTTAACTGATCTGCTGTAGAGCTCTGTCCTCAACCCTACTAAGCACCTTTTGGGATGAATTGGAATGTTAACTGCACATCAGTACCTGATTATATTAACACTCTTTTGGCTAAATGAGCACAAATCTCCACAAGCACACTCTAAAATCCAGTAGAACATTGTACTAGTATAGAGGAGGTTATAATAACAGTAAATGGGGACTGAATGTGAATTGGGATGTTCAAAAAGCATATACCAATCACATGGTCAGGTGACTATATGGTATATACAGTATATGTTTTTTTACATATACACTAAGCAAGAGCAGGATAACAGTGAAGCAAGAAGGCAAAAATAAACTTAATAATTAGCAGCATTTTTCTCGCTTACAGTCTACAGCTCAGTTTTCTTGTTTTCTACTGGCTCACATACTCAGGTTCTCATAGTTAGTCTAAATAAATGTAATAGTGGAAATGACTACTACCAAAAGCAATGCCTTTAACACCATGCACCCTTTTTACTTTAGTGATTTGTGCATTTATTTTCATTTAGTCTGATTGGCCAAAAAATTCTCAGGTGACTCCCATATCATTGGCACAATACTACTGCCAAAGGAAACATTTGTGCAAACAAATTTACAAAACTACAAAGCAGTTTCATTAGATTCATATTTGCTTATTGTAAAAAAAAAAGCCATACTTCATAGGACATTCAGAGGTGGCACACATACCTCATATCCCCTCAGACCTGATCCAGCTCGAGTAAGGTTCTAATCTGGTCCAGCAAATGAGTTTATTTTAGTGAGCTGTGTTCTAAATGAAAATCGACTTGTGGACTTGAAATTGAGATATTTGAAACAGAGCACAGTTATTTCACCAAGGGGCAAAATAATGCAAGGAACTTCTGGGCCATAAATGTAGCTACTAGAAACTTTTACTACTTATATTTATAAGAAATAGATATAATCTTAGAGCTTGAGATCGTTACCATTGATCCTGCCAACATGTAACTTCCAGCGTTAGACAGAACCTTTTTAACATGGCTCTTTAAATTCCATCGAATCAAATCACTTCATTTGAAATTCCACAGCTTCTTTCATTGCTGCTAAATGTTGCACCGTAAGCACTGAAAGTGGCAAAATGTCATAGTTACAACACTAATGTCTCCATTCTAGGATTTGGAATGCGTTATTTATTTATTCCATTTTTTTCCCTTTATCCTTCGTTCCACAGCACAAATGTGTTGCCAATTTTCAGTCCACTTTCCTCTTTCCACTGCAGTGTATATTTCCTCTGGAGCTTCCCTCGGGCTAGCATCTGATAAAAAATGTGAGAAAAGCAGGGCAGATCTTTTTTGCTTCACTGCGATTAACAATAGCAGACCCCGGTGAGTGTGAGTGTGTGTGTGTGTGTGTGTGTGTGTGTGTGTGTGTGTGTGTGTGTGTGTATGCAGCTATGTGAGGCTGTGTAAGAGCAGCTGGATGTGATGCCTCACTGCAAATGGCTCTGTGGAGGCACAGGAGAGCCATTGTTGTGATTCTGGTTTTTCACCCAGATCTCATGGTATTTCCTGTCATTTCTTTTTTTTCAATTGCAGATCAGAAGAGGTTTTTATTTCCCATTTGTATTAAAATATTTTTTGTATTAATATCCTTGGCTTAGGCAATCCAGGAGGGCAGACAAACCATTCCAGGTAACTCTGAGTGTGAATTATAATCAATTAGTGATATAAGCAACCCTAAAAGTCAATCAGTATATTTTCCCCATGTCAACCTTTTTAATCAATTAGTCCTAGTTTTGGTTTGTTTGTTTAGTTTATCACCATACCGAGATGGCAAAGGTACACACATCCTTCACTCAAGTAGAAGTACAGATAGTTATGTTTTAAAAGACTGACTTCACTTGATTTAAAGTAAAGACGTTTGACATGTACCTACTGTATGTATAAAGTAGCCATTACTAATAACTGTTTTAGTGTCACACTCGTAACTAGACCTCACCTCATATTTATGCAATAATACAAAGAATTTCAGAAGATTTTTCAGAAGAATTTCAAATATTGTTATTAGATGAATAGGCTGAATCAGGCTGAACAACCACCATATAGAACAAAAACAGAGAAAGATGATGATCATGTGATCAGGAATATCTCTGTACATACATGTATACTATGTACTATACATCTCTGACTCCCTCTGTCTCATCCACATTATCCACACTTCTTGTTGCCTTCTGCTTTGCTTATTGTTACTGTAGCTTTGTAGGCTAGCCTACGTCTGTGGTGGGTGATAGCCAGGAAATAATACAGCAGTGTTATGACAAGAAATAGGTTGATGGGCTAAAAACACAATGAGAAGAAAAAATATTGATCATGTCACCAAATAGATTAAAACTAAAGTAAGGATTCTGGTTTAAAAATGTAAGATGTGGAAAGTACAGATATTTGTTTAAAAAAATCTAATGAGTGAAAGTAATAAGTTAAAAAAAAAAACAGTGAAGTAACAAAGTATTTGTACTTCATTACTTCACATCTCTGACCGTCCCCATATCTAACATCGGCATATTAATAGATTTCGCTCAAACAATCTGTTCAGTCTGGTGTGATGTCAGTACAGTTTGATAGTTTATGAAAAAAATATAATTAATGAATCTAAAAGAAAACTCAGCTAGGCATGAAGTATTTATTTTTGTGTTTAGGTGTGTGTTTTTTTCTAGATGGTGGTATTCGTTAGTAAGCTGGTTTGTAGGCTCTGCATGTTTACACTCCCACCTGTCATAACTGCCATCATTAATGACGAAAAGAAAGAGAGCTAATTATTCTCATGTGAAGTAATTGCTTATTTCCTCAACACTTTTTCTGAGTGCTAGCTTTTTTTAATATATAATTATTATTTGGGTGAATCATTAGTGCCCATGCTGACTAAAATCTAAAACGTTTTTTTCATTTGGCATGTCTTGTTTTTTTCTGTTAGCAAATGCATCGAGATTTGGTATTTTTTAGTTTATTTTCCAATGAATTTCTCTTTCACTGTAAATATTGGAAAAAGAAAAAAGCTCAGAGTTGATTCTCCTACACTGAACACACTCTATTTCCTCTGGGAAACGAGTTCTTTCTTTTTTTATAATGTAGGCGCCCTTTCCTGAGCCTTGACCGTGCCTACTGAGTATATACCTGGGATTTGTCTCCTACCTCTGATGGAAAATATATGCCTGGCAAAAAGTTAGATTTTGGTGGGCATTATACATATATACATATACATATATATTGTTGTGTAATTAGTGCCATTTTGCATATTTTTATTTATGCATATAATGTAATATCATGGTTTTTATATTAGTTGTATTCTTAAAATGCTTGAAACAGATAGTAATTACATAGATGATCTAAATCATTGTGGAAACTGTTTTTTTATTTTTTATTTTATTTGGGCAGACTAAGGGGAAAGTCATTATTCTTTCAAGAGATTAGTTATGGAATAACACTGATTTTTTTTGTTGTAACAAATAGATTAGATCTAGAATGTTTAATGAAATACCTTTCACTTTGATTTCACTGGACCTCTGAGAATTGGGAAAAGACCAGGTGATGTTTTTTCCAGGTTTCAGTTACACAGTTTTAGTGAACCTGTGGACCAATGGAACCTCAGATTCATGCAATGCTGAGCTGATAACAATAAAATTGTATAACATGCAATCTGCTATTGCAACTCAATCACCGCAAGTTTTTTAGATTTTGTGCATTTTGATCATTTAAGTTACCTGAGCCTTCATGTTAGTTCAAAGACATTAATTCTTCTCTGAACTTTTTCATTATCATGTCATTTTACACGCAGAACTGACAATGTTTTTTGTTGTTTTTTGCGCTATTCTAGATTCTAGAGACTGTTGCGTGTGAAACTGTCTCTAGAGAACATCAGCAGTTAAGATAACCTGTCAGAGTTTTGTTCCCTTTCAGACAGCAATTACGGCACTTTCGAGCACCCTGGCAGACAAGGAGGAGGCTTTAGCCTTCATCTAACAGCCTCTTTACTCACACATCCCTCCTCCTCTAGGCTGATAATACTGAGGAGTGCTAAGATCTCCTTGTTTGCTTCCAGCCCCACTTTAAGAGCTGTCCAAAGATGTTCCCCCGGATGCAGCTCCAGCTGTTTTGCATTCATCCGCAGCACAGACTCACTTAGCATTATTTGTCCTTCAGTTTCTGCAAAATGCAGAAGTGTCTAGTTAGTGACGCAGTGCGTGATTTTATTAACATCGGCCTATTCGCGTTTCTCTTACGGTTTTATGCTGAGGAGAGCGTTTTAGCAAACGGGACCTGTAAATGCATTTATACTCGCCTTCCCGTTCAGGTTTAATCAGAGAAATCAACAACATGTGGAGGGGAAGGCAGAATTTGTGCGGCAGCCATTATTTTTTAATGTCCTCCGTATGGTGTTCAGGGAGAATATTCACCTCGTACACAGCTGCCAACTGTTCGAGATTTCTCACTCTTAATCTAAATACAGGGTTGGTTTAATACAGGGGGGTTTCATTACAGAAAACTGTAAACAACTAATAGAGTTTTGTCAATTCTTACAATAAATAATATATAAATATTTGTCAAGTACAAACATTTGCATAAACAATTATGCTATCTATCTATCTATCTATCTATCTATCTGTCTGTCTGTCTGTCTGTCTGTCTGTCTGTCTGTCTGTCTGTCTGTCTGTCTGTCTGTCTGTCTATCTATCTATCTATCTGTCTATCTATCTATCTATCTATCTATCTATCTATCTATCTATCTATCTATCTATCAATTCATTCATTAATTTCTTTCTCAGTTTTTTTTTTTATTTAATTAAGATTTGTATGTCCGAATTTACTTTATTATTAGTTTATTATAAACATTAACAGCAAATACTCAAAGTCTAGCAGTGATTTTGTTTATTTGCTTGCTTGTTTTTTTGTTGGTTTCCCTGCACAATAATTGTATTATTGTATTTGAACGGGTTAGGTGTGTAATAACTGATAACAGCCCATACATGCATCATTCCTCCCAAATATTACCTTACAAAGTAACAACAAAATGCAATGAATTTCAAATGTTACAAACCCTTATTATATTCACAGTAGAACATAGACTGAGGAAATGTACCATTTAAAAAAAAAAAATAAGGTCATTTTGAATTTGATGTCCTCAACATGTCTAAAAAAAAGGAAATTGGGACAGGGCCATGTTTACCACTGTGTGTTACCACTGAGCCCTGATAACAAGCTGGATAAACCCCCTTCTCTTTAGTCCAGTGGATAGACCATGGTTTCCCAAACGAATTTCATCAGACCACAAAACAGTTTTATACTTCAGTGCATTTTTCATGAGCTTTGGCCCAGAGAAGATGGTGACAGGTCTGGATCATGTTCACATATGGCTTCGTCTTTGCATGATAGAGATTTAACTTGCATTTGTGGAAGACATTAAAAAACTGTGTTCTGAGAATTTTCTAGATGTGTTTCTAAACTAATGTAGTGATTTCCATTACAGAATCATACCTGTTTTATAATCAGCACTGCCTTAGGGCCCAAAGATCCATGGGCATCTAAAATCTATTTTTACCCTTATGCACAATCTATTTCTCCAGATATTTGCAATTTTTGAATGTGATTATGTACTGTAGATTATTAGATATTTAAAATTCTTGCAATTTCATGTTAAGAATATACATTCTTCATACTCAAACATGTTACTGACCTAATTAACCAGCCTAATTAGTTAAAAAATGTTTCTTCAGCTTTGGGTTTTTTTTTTTTAGCAACACTTACATTTCCAGCGAGTGAGCGGCAGGTCAAACGTCAAAGGAACCTCATCCATATTTATGATGTGGTGCGGCCCGATTCAATGGGAGCGCATCTGATTTAATATAAATAGTTTAATTGGTTCACCTGAACCCATTCAGCAATTTCATTGGTCTAATGTTATGTGGCTCAGTTTTTTGGCTTGAAGATTGTGAAACTGGGAAAAACCCAGGAAAAATCCATAAATTAGCCGCTTTGTTGTTTAAGCTGCGGGGTTCAAAGCATGGGAAAAAAAGTAGCGGCTTATAGTCCGGAAAATACGGTATGTATTTATATTTCAATAAGAACTGTACTTAATTTTATAATGAAGCAATTTGTTACAAATATGAACACACTATTCAAAGTAATAGAATATATTAAATAACTATTATAAATCTGTTATTGAAGAGAATACTCATTTGCTAAGAATGCTAATTAATTAGCATAGGTGATCATCCAAATTGAGATATCAGATGTCGTTCATTATGGCGCAACATATTAATTAGGCACGTATTAATTATGTATACATGCATTACCAAAATAAATACAAAAATATTAATTATAATAAATGAATGAGAGAATATTATGTTACTCTAATAATCAGCACCAACTATTATAATTCGTTTTTTATGTATAATACTAACAGTTGCTAAAAGTTTTCTTGTACATATTGAAAGGTGGCAGAGAGAAACAAATGGCCAAAGTAGACACTGAAAGAGGACTTGTGGACCCCAAAACATTTTAATGAGCTAATGATGGAATGGGACCCTTGGAGGTGAAATGTTCAAAAGATCGGAGGGTAAGTATGCAGATTGCCTTCATAAAAGTGTTCCTACCATATTGTGCAGATGAAGAGCAGATGAAGAGCAGTGGCAGGCTGTGGGGGTCTCTGTCATCTGGAGATAAAGAGAGAAATTTAAAGCATCTGGAAATATTCATGACCCACCCCCCCTTTTTTTTTCTCTTCAAAGTGTTAGACTTGTGGCCCTGTCTGTGTTTGTAACATTTTGACTGAGAAAATATAAACTGCATCTGTAGAGAGGAAATGAAATGGCGCTTCAACGGAGCAGGTGATGTTTTATTCTCCGTGCTCTCGCTCTGATGCGCTACAGATGCAGATGAATAGTGCTGATATACAAAGAGCAACATTCGTAGCTCTTTCGGCCTAAAGAGCACATCTGGAATCTGCTTCTCTGTCACATTCAGCAACACTGCTGATGGAGCGTCAGAGTTTCAGGCGGATTTTTGAATGTTTCAAAAAAAACAATCTGCATCAATCTAGTGAGGGAGCACACATTAATCAGCCACCCACCAATGTACAATATTCATGTGTATGTCCTTCTTACGCCACTAAACCAGGTCTAACTTGTCGAAGCATGCATTTCACAAAACCTGGGAAAGTGTGATGTGGTATTTGGAACAAGATCCGTAAAGTCTTTTAATTTGTGAGGTGGGGGTCTCCAGGGTTTGGTCCTGTTTGTCCAGCACATTCCTCCGATCTTACTTGAATCGAAATATGAAGAATTTGGAGGTCTTCACTCTGAACTCTCTCAAACCATTCCTAAATAAGCTTTTGTAGTGTGGCAGGGATCATTATACTGCTGAAATTGATTGGCATTAGGAAAAACCATTCCCTATTAAGTGGTGCACTTGGTCTGCAACAATTTTTTGGTAGGTGATGCTTGTTAAAGTGTTCATGAATGCCAGGATCCAAGGTTTCCTTGGAGAACATTGCCCAAAGCATCACACCTTTGCCAGCTTGACTTCTTTATATAGTGCATCTCTGTGCCTTTCTTCCCCAGGTAAGTGTTGCACACACCCCCAGCCATCTACAAGAGGTAAAAGAAAATGTGATTCATTAGACACCTTTTTCTTTTGCTCCATGGTCCAATTGGGATACTCGCATGCTCATTTAAGGCTCATTGTGAGTCAGCAAGGGCATCCTGCAGCCACACAGCCCTGTACACACAATCTGTGATGCACAAAACATTCTGTTTGTTTTCTAACATACGCTCTTTTGTGCTTCAGTAGCTCTTCTGTGGGATCATGTGTAATGTGTAATACTTCCAGTTATCACCATGTATAGCAGCTATAAACAGTCAGTCCAGCACCAGGCTCTCTTTTGTCCCAGAAAGTGATCTGTCCTTTCACTTGTTGAGTGTTAAAAAGCAGATACGCCGGAGACTCATTCTTTAAATGTTATCTAATTATTAATATTTTTTATTATTATCTGTTATATGACAACAAACATGTTTAATTCACTTTTTTATTAGGTGAATCATCTGCCATACAATTTGCTGTGTATAAGCTATTGCTAGAAAAAATAATAAATTGTCAAAACATTGCTTTAATATACACTGAACATGCAAATGACATCTGGCACTAATGCCTGAGCTTTAGTTATGAACATTTATCTACCACCTTCTGACCAGACCATAACAACAAACTGTAAAATATTTATAAATTATTCAACCTTTCTCTTTCTAATGTGTTACAGGACTTAAAATGACTTCATGGCCTTAATATCTTTTCCATATACTGCAAAACTGAGAAATAATCATATAAACAAGTTGCTGACACATTCGGGTGATTAAGTGTTTAGAAGCATCTGCAGGTCAGGTGCTGTACTGTGTATTATTACTAATATTTATTTTAAGTCATTTAGCACAGTAATCCTCATAACAAAGAGGAAGAGGATATTTGATTGACAATGCAAATGAACAATAGATGAAAAAAGCAAACAAATAATAATAATATAATAGAAATATAATAAAATAAAAAGCATTCATAATGAACCAAGCATTAACTAGAATGCTGTCAACCAGTAAACATCTTCTATCCACTTGACTATATATTATCATGGTGATCAAAGGTTTTGGATTCTTAGGAATATAAGAAATTATGAATATATTATTAGGATTGAACTAATATTGTTTTAAAGACATCCAACTATAGATATGAATAGAAGTATCAATGTCTTTTGTTTGACCTTCTTTCTTTCGCCCACTTGTATTTATGGTATGCTGACATGGTGGCGTTAACAGCAGGTTTTTTTTACATTGTTTCTTAAGTGTATTCTTTTAAACTAAAGTAAAAAACTTGTTCAAGCCACAAAATAGAGCAAATGTCCCGAGGGAAACATTTGAAGCCATCAGAGATTTGAGAGTATGGTGCAGAGATTCACCTTTTTTCAGAACATTGACTCTAAACATGCTGCAGTAGGGTTTTCAAAATGTGTGAAATATTAGATCTTAGTCTTGGAAAGGTCCAAACCTCTGCCCAGTTGTAAATGCTGTATACAACACAACACATGAAGATACTGGAGCAGATTTGCAGTATCCAGTAACATTCATCTTAGTTATTGTTATTTTTTCAATACAAATATGTATGTTACATTGTCAATACAATATAATGTTCAAAAGGGCAGAATCTGTAAACTGAATAATACAAACTGCATCAAAATTCCGTTTTACTTACTGGTGGTGATGCAACAATACAGGAAAAACACCAAGAGGGGGGTAAATATTTGCTAAAGAAAACCTCCACTTTATTCAGACCGTTAGAAATGAGGAAAAATTGTGTTTTAACCAAAATTGTTAAAATTTTTATCCCTCTTTTTTTTCTCCTGCAAACCTTATTGTCTTTTCTACATGTGTGGCTAAAATCAAGTTAAATAAACCGTATAAAGAACTTTTAATATTTTCTACATTATACTGTATATCTACAGATTTATCAGTCAAGTCTTTTATCTTGCTCAACTGATAAAAGTCTCTCATCCCAAACATGTTCACAAAACTGTATGTATCAGAACATGAATGTTTTTAGATCATTTTTTCTGGAATATACTAAAGCTATTTCCTGGTTCTACAAAACCAACCTGGAGTAGCAACCGATTTCAGAATATTTCCCGTCACAGATGATTTAACATCAAGAAAAATGAAGCAGTTCTTTTTCATTATCTTCGAGGACAACCTAGAAGAAAGGATTCACCGAGCAGATACGTTGTATCAGAGCTCATTACAGACTTAAATGAAAACAAAACTGGATCGGTGCTGCATGTTGGCACGTCTCTGTACCCAATTAGCCAACATTCTTGGCCTTGATGAACAGATCTCGACAGATCCGTGATTTATTCACATGTAAATATGGTACAAAACAGCACATGGAAATGAGAATCAGCTCCATTCATGAAGAAATATCTGTGAGGTGGGGGGGGGGACCAATTTGGACCAATTGGATGTTGCCTTGGTGGAATTCTGGAAAATGAGGGAAACTTGTCAAAATCGGATTTCTTCTTGCCAAATAGTTTACTATTTTTATTTAGGCTTTTGGCTAACATTACCTCAACTTTCATTACCTTGAAGATCACACTTCAGGGCAAGGAGACATTTCACAATAAAGCACTAACACAGCTGTATTTTATAAATTCCTTTGCACTCCAGCAACTGAAACGGTTTCAGACATTAATGACTAGTTAATCAATAGGCGAATCATTTTCCGGTGCATCGCACTCATTTAGCTAATAATTTGTTCCATGTAGTACAGGAATAAACAGTCCGAATATTGTTAAACAATAGCACCAAGATGGCGTGTTAATAAACCCTTTTCATCCACTGTTAAATGTACTGTTATATTGTTAATGTACTGTTATATTGCACTCCAAGTCACTTAAGCATTCTGAAAACTCTTTCTTTTCTTTTTAAGCAAATTATACCTTGGAGCAAAAATTGCTTTGAGCAGCTCTCCATGGAGGTTGTGGGGTTGTAAATGAATTGCTGCCCTTAGTGCTGCAGTGTTTTAGTGTGTGTGTGTGTGTGTGTGTGTGTGTGTGTTTGTGTGTGGGCATGTGCTACCCCACCTCTTCAATTAGTCTTGATGTGATCAGTCGCTGACAATATGATAAAATCCCATTTAATGTGCTCGCTCTCACACCCCCACTGTCTATGAAACAAAATCAATACACTTAACCATCACAGGATCCTCAGCAAGTACTGCAGGAGAACTGCTTGCTATACATGATTCCTGCATGCAACATAAACAATTAGGTTGTACTTGGTTTTTATTGCATTTACATTTGCATTTAAATTCTGGTTAGACAGATAGGATGGTTAAGAATCCTCAATATTTGTGAAACTTGGTGAACAGCATTTAAAAAACAGGACCAGCATGCAGAAAACATGCTTCCACCCAATGCTCAAAAGAAATCTATCAATACAGCGTTATATACTTTCATCAATCAAGACGGTATGGAAGCATGGGGTTGGCGGATGATGGCAGAAAATGATATATTTCACCAAAATGATGTGGAAAGCTAATTCCTTCACTTATTTAGCTTTTTTTGGTTGGTTCGATTTTTTCGGTTATTTGATTTTAGGATGACGATACAACAAAATAGTTTTGCGCGGTAGGCAAATATACCGACGTATGCTCCGCCTTTCCTTCGCGAACCACCGCTCGTCATCACGCCCGCTGCAACATACATATATACTATATAATTTGTACAGTATGGCACTATTAAATGCTCTGTATTGTTGTCAGGCGCAAAGAATGTTCTGAGACCGATTGAATTCCAAAAAGGGCTTTTCTTTAATGAAAAAAGCAAAATGGACGACACACACTGAAGCAAGTAAGCTGGAACACAACTATAACTGAGTAGTTTTGGGCAGTCCGGTAGGTTCATAAGCCTAAGCTGTAGAACGGACGGTGGGAATGTGGAAAAACAGGGTCTTTATAGTGTGGTGACTGATATGGACCAGGTGTGGATGATTAGTAAGTTGGTGAGCTGCTTGGAGTGATTGGAGGGGTTGGTGTGGGTGTGGCTGCTGGATCCCTGACAATTGTTTTATTATTAAAAGTAATAATAAAGACTCATAGGTAGGCTAAGCCTGGTCTTGACTGACTATATTTTCAAGTTATGATGGGGTCATCGGAATGCATCTCAATCGTAAGTATAAGAAAAACAGCAATAAATGCAGTCAGTCAGCTTAAGGATGTCTACACTTTCGGTCCACTTCCTACCATAGTAAAAAATTTGATTTGATTATTCAGGTGACCTTATCCATAGTGACAGAGTATTTTATTTATACAACACTGCACTTGCCAGTTAAAGTCCTTGCTCAAAGCCCCAGCTTTGGCAATTTCTTAAGCACTATTCTACCCCATTTCCTATGCATGTAAAAAAAAAAAAAGCCCTATAATAGGGATACTCTGTATCCATATTTAATACTTGTACTGTCTATATTGCCTCACATTGTATTGTCTCATATAGTCTGTTTTGTCTTGTATAGTCCAAGCTAAATGTGTAGTGTTATTTATGTATGTACTTTTAGGAGTTACTAACAGCTGGAACCAAATTGTGTGTGTCCACACACTTGGCCAAAAAACCTGATTCTGATTCTGATAATTAATGTTTATCAGAATAGGAACCTCAGGTCTGTCCAAAAAAATGAAGCATTTCACAAAAAACGCTACAAGCAAGCCAGCTGTCTTTTATTGATTACTCTGCGCTCCCGGCACTGAATAGGTATCAGGCGTTCATGACTGGTTAATGAGCGATCAATGCGAGAATAAATATCCTGTGCATCATGCTTATTTAGCTATTAATGCACCATGCAGTACTTAGAATGATAAACAGTCCAAATATTTTTAAACCATAACACTGGTGGTAAAAAAAAAACATTTAATCTATTGTTAAATGTTCTGTTATATTGTAAATTGCCTGCTATATTGCACTCCAAATCAGTTAGGCATTTAACTCGTTATTTATTTATTTATTTATTTATTTTTTTGGAACCAAATTATACCTTGGAGCAAGAACTGCTTTGAGCAGCTGTCCATGAAGGTTGTAGGGTTGTAAATTAATTGTTGCCCTTAATGCTGCAGTGTGTTTGTGTGTGTGTGTGTGTGTGTGTGTGTGTGTGTGTGTGTGTGTGTGTGTGTGTGTGTGTGCTACCCCACCTCTTCAATTAGTCTTGATGAAATCAGTCGCTGACAGTATGATAAAATCCGAGTTAATGTGCTCGCACTCACACCCCCACTGACTATGAAACTAAATCAATACACTTGACCATCACAGGATCCCCAGCAAGTACCAAAAAATACCCTTTTTTCTTAATTGCGATTAATTGTCACCTACAAGACAGATATTGGCTTCCATAACTTCCAGATGAAATCAGTGCAGTTTTCATAATACAGTAAGAAAAAGAAGAAGAATAAAAAAAGAAGGTTCTATACCAATAGTAAAAAGTAATCAGTTGAAAACAGCATCAGCTGATTCATGCATGTTGTGGGAACATGATTCAAATTGTGGCTCATGTTTTAATCTGTTATAAGACACATTGCATGTACCCTCACGTTGTACAAATAGGTTTCTGCAATTTTCGGACCCCTACTACGACGCCTAAAATGCACCTGACTAGCATGTGAAACAACGAGGCAGGACATTGTTTCCAACATATTAACCAGGAAATGAAGTAAATCCATTTTAAGCACTCGAGCTCTCAAGCATGTCGATCCTTCACATTTACCACTTCCTGTTTCTCATCATACATCCAGAGAGAAAAAATAAAATAAATAAAGGCAGTTATGGGACCTCCTTGCCACCCACCTGTACTGTAATTTGAGCTGTGGCGTCGGAAGGCTTGGCCTTGCGAATTGATCTACAACTCTATTTTTGTTTGTTTCATCATTTGTGTTGCTTTAGTTTGTCAGCTTGTTGTTGCCGGAGAGAGATGCTCCCTTGCTGACAATCCGAGGCCTCGAACGCAATGCATCATCGTAGAATGTACTACAGGTTTAAGACAAGAAACAGGAGAGGAAAGTAAAGGGAAGAGCCGGTTGGTCGTTAGAGCCAAATGATGACGGATTAAAATGCCTATGTAACGGATCATGTTGTTTATAGATGGTTCTGCATTCCCTGCTAGCCCTCCCTTCTTCACGCACATGGGTGCCTGTTCCATTTTTCCTCCTCTTAACATTTGGTGATTGTGCCGCAAGTAGTTTGTCACGATAATTGCTTGCTGCAGCGAGGTAGCATTCAGCACTCCTGTTCTCTGTCTCCGAACTCCATGCACCGTGGCAAGACACTACAGGTGAACAGGGTAATTTTTTTTAAAACAACAGATAGAACAATCAGTCTTTTGCCAGCTGATTAGTATTCACATTTTTTGGTGCCCTTTATATCTCATGCAAATGGTGTTGTCTAATTAAACATGCAAAAATGAAAACATGAATACTTATGCAGTCTCCTGATGCTGTTCAAATTAACATATTTATATTTATATTTATCAGGATAGATCAAGAAAACAGCTCGAGAAATTCGTCTCTAATATCATTCTAATAAGAGATAAATATGGACCATTTCATGAATGCAGATTATCAGCACACAATATACACAATTACAACCACTTCATTTATTCCAGTACACCTGCTCATTCATGCAATTATGCAACGGGCCAATCACATTGCATCATGCATAAAGCAGTGCTTGAAGTTTTGCAGATACAGGCAAAGAGCCAGAATGAAAGAAAATGTGATCTCAGTAATACCGACAGTACCATAGTTGTTGGTGCCAGATGAGCTGGATTGATTGTTTCAGAAACTGCTGATCTTTGGGGATTTTCACAGCAGTCTCTAGAGTTTATGCAGAAGGCTGCAAAAAAAAAAAAATAAAAAACTATTGAGTTCCAGTTCTGTGGGCAGGAACATCTTTTTGATGAGGGAGGTCAAAGGAGAATTTCAGGAAGCTATAGTAATTGAAAACAGACACTCTTTACCACTATGGTGAGCAGAAAAGCATCTCAGAATGTCAGTGAGGTGAATGGGCTTCAATGGGCTTCAGTAGGTTAAATTAAATCAGAGATGGCTTTAGCCAAAAACAGGAATCTGAGATTGAAATAATCCCCAAAGATTGGGAAAAGAGTAATGCACCAATAACCACAAAACCTTATAATGAACTTAATATAAAGCAATAGTTATTTAAACATTTGCATGATATAATTGTGTTGAATTGGTGTAGCGCAATCCTTTGTTCACGTTATTCTATGCAACAATGCATTATTTAACTAAAAGACCAAAAAAAAAATGTTTGTTGAACCTTTAGGTGATTGAGCTTCAGTGGCATTCAATTAATTCAGAGATGACTTCTGTAAAACAAAGAACAAAATCCTGAGACTAAACTACTCCTCAAAGATTGGGAAAAGTCAGGGGTCTGTATCCAAACCAATTTGTAAGGCACCATTAACCATTTTTGTCACGGCTTAACCCTTTTTTCAAAACACTTTTTCCTTTATTCAAATCAAGTCAAATTTCTTAGGCATACTTGGTAATAAAGCTATTTCTGATTCTGACTCTAATTCTGATTATTCTAAGAATATATTCTAAAATATTGTAAAATGCATTATTTAACCAAAGAGGTTAAAGAAAAATGCTATAGTAATTGAAAACATCCACTCTTTATACCTACGGTGAGTAGAAAAACATCTCAGAATGTACCTGTTGAATGTAAATGTAAATGGGATTCATCATTGACATTGAATTAAGTCAGAAATCACTCCTGTCAGCCAAGAACTAAAATCTGAGCCTAAATTACTCCCCCAAGATTGGAAAAAGAAAAGGGTCTGTGTCCAATTTGTAAGGCACCGTTAACCACAAGACCATGATACACATACTAAAAAGCATAATAATATAGTTATTAATATAGTTATAATTATTATTATTTATTTATTTTTATTATTATTAGTATTATTGAATATTCAATATTTTATTTTATACCATGCTTGCACCACTTGCATAAGCTTTCACAGCTCAAGCTTGGCATTTGCCTAATGGCACCTGGCATGAGCCAATTCCTAAATCTCACAATAGTGACCCGGGTGTATAAATATGAAGGATGCTTTTTGCACTTACTGCTTGAATCCATTAATTAATCAATTCACCAACAGATTATTTAATCAATCAATCAATGCGTCAATCAACAAATGTAGCCTCTGCGAACAACATTGCGGCATCATACAGTAAGTGCGAGTCACCGGCGTGGTATTTGACGTACAGAGACGTCAGGAACAGGGACGTTAAAAAGGAGGTCTATAAATAAACGCAGCGCAGCATCTTCATGCACTACAAAATGGCCCACTTTAGAGAAGAGAAGATGTGGCTGAACAGAAGGAACTGCAAAGTGTCACGAACGATTTCTGGCATACCCTACCCTAAATAGACGGAGATCATTTCTTACGCGGCGGAAAACGTGTTATATAATGCAAACGCAACCCGAGTGCAAAGTGTTTCTCGTTTCAATTTCGACTTTTGCTTGGGAATGAAGCGTGTTAAATTATAGTGATGAATAGTATTATGAGAAAAAGTGTTCTCTGTATATTTAAAGATAGCCCGGGGTTCCTATTAAACATCGTTTGGAACTTACCTCAGTGTTTTGCCAAACCCGCTGATGCGGTGGATTATTTACTTTATGGGGTGCTGCTGCCATCAGATGCGATTGACTGCATATTTGGGAGGAATAATTCATTTCTTAACTTTACCACACCGTCACACAACATTGCTTCCTGGATTTGATATATAAGACTCAAAAAGCAGCGTTCAAATTGTAGATATGACAGAGAACATATATAATCATGAAGACGCAGTGGCATTCCAGGCTACATGGAAGTGCATGCTCTCGACGAAACTGTTGATCATTAAGCACTACATGGACCCCGTAATCTATTATGCTTTCATAAAGTAGGCAGCAGAATGCGCCATGTCAGCGTTTTTTTATACAGCAATAACCGCCGTAGCGCTCATAAATTAAGGCTTGGTCCAACAACTTCAGTTTTGAAGGCATCCCTTATCTGCAATCGCAGGGTTTAGATCTTGAAAACATCATGTTGCCGCAGTGAAACATAAATCCTCGCACTTCTGCTGCCATACTGGATTGCAAAGTAAGAGCAAGCTCAATTCAGAAACTGCAGTGCTGATAGCGCCTAGCTAACGGGGGGGATTTAAAAAGTAATAATAAATAAAATGTAAAAGACAGAGATCTGGTTTTGCTTGTGTACAGTGCATGGGTGAGGATGGAACCTAATAATCTCTTTTAGCTGCAGGCTGGAAGAAAGAGTCAGACAGAGGAGAATGGCATAAAGCTAAAGTCTGGACATGAGCCAAGATTTATCTCGGTTGTAGAATTGCCACTGTCTTGTTTTTACATTTGCATGGATTCACTTGGTACTTATATTCCAAGCGAGTTACAAATAAGGTCAAATTTAGTTCAAGGATTTAAGGATCAGACAATACTGAAATACCAGCAATGTACCGTAAGTGCTGCAGTGTGACATTATACATCATGTTGAACAGAAGAGTGCTATCAAGGACAGAAAGGACAGCAAGTAAACACAATAGTGATAATAGCCTGGAACGCTTTTAGCTTCGTAATACACTAATCACATTTGGGTAATTCTACAAATTAGGTGTCATTTGGTCCTGCTGATATTACTTTTACAAATGATGTATTTAAATTAGTCAAAAGCAGGGTTTTTTTTATTATTGTCATAGTACTTTTCATTTTGATTTTGTACAAATAATGGCATAAATGGTGAAATTAATAAACACAAGATGTTAAAAAATATGCTATGATAATATTGGCTAATAATAATAATAATAATAATAATAATAATAATAATAATAATAATAATAATAATAAGTACATTCAAAACCAGTATTGGTAATATACACTATATGGACAAAAAAATCTTTGAGATACCTGACATTTTCAGCCATATGTACAGTAGTTCTTCCTCAAATTGTTACAACTTTATAGTTGAAGGCACAGAGTTGTATAGGATAGCATTCCTTTTTTTTCATTCACTTGAACCAAACATGTTCCGGCATGAAGATATGGTATACATGGTTTGGTGTGGAAGAAATTCTTGAGTTCCTGCTATAGAGCTCTGATATATAGAGCCCAACCCTATTAACATATCTGGAACAAACTGAATATATATTGAATATAATTAAGTGTCTTCATGTAATCGTCTTCACTCCTTTGAAATTTTTGGCATATTTCATGCTCAACAGGATGTCAGATATGTTGCATCATTCAAATATTTGGAAGAAAAGAAGAAAAGTAAGTTTTTATTTTTATTTTTGTTCCATTGTATTACATACAGTATATGATGATGTTATTTTGAAATTTCAACCCACGTATGCTTAATAAATTAGAACACTACATCCTCTTATAACCTTATAACCTTTATAATTTTAGAACCTTCATCTTCTGCACATTTTCTCTTCAATGCTATAGCCTTAGAACATCTATCTGTACTTCTTAAGGATGTCCACACATCTCTGCACTGCTATAGCCTTTATCCTGTACAATGCAATGACAATAAAGTTCTATCTATCTATCTATCTATCTATCTATCTATCTATCTATCTATCTATCTATCTATCTATCTATCTATCTATCTATCTATCTATCTATCTATCTATCTATCTATCTATCTATCTATCTATCTATCTATCTATCTTACATGTGCATAAGTCTGTGCATGTACTGTATGCTTCTCATCAAGGGGAAATTCTGGCCCGCCACAAAAGGTCCACCAGAATTCTGACCAGAATAAAGTGGAAGATGAAGAAATTGACATCAGGTTTAACACCAGGACCACTCTACATTATTCCAAGTATGTCTAGCATTATAATAATTTGGTGTATAATGGTTCAGTAACTGCATGACTTTTACAAGAATTATTAAATAAATCACATTGGGAGATTTCATCGCAACCCTTTTTGCCTCTGCTAGGATGTTCATTTGTTACTGTAAATGGAATTAAGTTACAAAAAGGAGGTAGTATAAAACTCAAAGAATGATGAAGCTGACAGCCATACAAGTGCTGCAGTGAGACCGATAAATCACTGACAAGAAGAAAATGTGAGATGTATCCAGATAATAGTGTCATAAATAAACCAATGATAAGAATTTTCGACAATAGATTTGTTTTATTTTGGGGATTTTTTTCATATTGTGTCCTTAATTAACTAGCAAGCAAGAGTCTCCTCACAATGATAAACATATTTACTTTTAGTATACTGTAACTGCTCGTCCATCAAATCCAAAATCATTAGGTTTATGAAACCCCCAATTAATGTGGGGCGACACTTTTCCTTTGGCAAGAAGTGCCACCACAGTGCCAAGGATCAGTCAAGCAGAACAGCTACAAAGTGTGATCAGATGACAGGGAAACGTACGTAGTGGGAGGTCGAGGAGTCACTGAAGGGCTCCTCTGTCTAACAGCATGTGACAGGTGAAAACCAATGGGACAGGATTGCTCTCACCCCCTTCTACTTTCTACAGATCAGGCTGAGACTGATACTGCAGCTCAATCAAGGCTACACCGAGGAAGTCTGACTGAACGTAGTTGATTGATAGATGTTGGGAATTGATTTGAGCAAGAACAGCATTCTAAATTCTGGCGGTGAATTATAAAGAATGGCGGTGTGTTGTTTTTAATAGGAAGGGATAAATAATGTAGGTCATGTGGGAAAAATGATATAATCTATCTATCTTCTATACCTCTACAGGGTTGTGGGTGAGAATGGAGCCTATCCCAGGGTATTCTGGGAGCCAACTCATCACAGTCACAATCGCACCCACACTTCAGACAATTTGGAATGCCAGTCAGCAAACAACGCATGACTTTGGACTTCTTAAAGGAAACCCCAGAAGCATGAGGAGATTTGAAAACACCAAACCATGAAGGTGCGATACAAAACTGTACCCGATTGTCCCTTGGGAGATATACTGTGTCATGATACTGAATTACGGTTTACACTAACAATTTACATTAACCAACAACTAATTCAATGAATACCGCCTCCTTTATCAACAGAAAGGTAACATTAGCTGGCTAGCTAACTTGGCCAAATGATTAATAAAGTTTTAATAGCTTGTTGGATGTGTTAGATGCTAAATAATTGAGTAAGTAATTGCTAGCTATTCAAATAACCCTGAGCATAATAAGGAGAAGCAGACACACTGCTTACCGGACGGTCTATCTAAACATAACATCTTGAATTTAATACAAAGCTGTGGTAACTGTAAAACATTAACATATATGCCAAGCATTTGTAGCTCACACAGCAAGCTAATACCTTACCTGCTCATGTTTCCAGAGGTTGGGTGTTGAGTTGTGTATCTTCACTGGGCAGATATATTCATTTGTTGTCTTAGACAATGCTGTAACTGAATATGCATCAGGTGCCTGATGCATAGACTTTCAAAATGGCCCTGCTTTATAAAATAATAATAATAATAATAATAATAATAATAATAATAATAATAATAATAATAATAATAATAAAATAAATTATAATAATAATAATAAAATTGATTCATAAATTATTGATGTTTTTTATAATAATAATAATAATAATAATAATAATAATAATAATAATAATAATTATTATTATTATTATTATTATTATTATTATTATTATTAGTAGTAGTAGTAGTAGTAGTAGTAGTAGTATTAGTATTATTATTATTATTATTATTATTATATACAATTATTTTTTTATAGTCCATTCTCTTAATTTGAAAGTGTTTTTCTCAGGTGCACTACTGTTCACCACCGAGTGTAAGTTTCATTTCTGATGAATGTATCTATCCAATCAGATTTCAGACGTTACATCACATATTGCAGTAAGGCCATCAGAAATAAACAGTGCAGGCATCTGTTAGATTCAAATCCATGTTGCTTGAAGCTGTTGCTTTAACCAGTCAGACTGTAATTTGGCAATGTCAAGGCCCTCTAGAAGGCATCAGGTAACCTCAGCATTTACACATCTTTTGATTGGATGGTCAAAGTGGACTAGTCAAAATTGCAACCGGCATCTGTCACACACTGCACAATATATGTTTGTTTTTTTCATTCCACAATGGCTGACAGAGGAGAAGAAATTGATTTGCAGATACACTTACAAACACAATTACAAGATGGACTTTTTAAGAAAAGCTGGACATCATGAGAAAAGGTTGTCTAAAACAGTTCAAAGCGGTTGGTAAGCATTTTCATAAACTATTTATACTTTTGTGTTTTCTTTTCGGTAGAATTTGCACAAAAACACACAATTTTTCTTCATTTTAAATCCCCGGGAAAACTTTAACGCATAAAAACATTTACAAAATGCACAGAAAACAAGGATTAATATTGATTACTTCTGCTAGAGATGATGTATGTGGGCTGTGAAGCTGTGGCTTCAGTGAAAAGAGACTTGTTGCATTGTGTTCATTGGGTTTCTTGCTTTAGTAATAACATTCATTCTCACTGCACGAGATACCTGTCTGTGACGCAACACTCTGCTATATTGTGTTTTGTGTATGATTCTGATGTTTTTTATAGCTGTGAAATAGATGGACAGACTGTGAAAGAACCATGTACCCAAGTACTGTAATGAGACAACTTCCCAACCCTGGTTTCAAGATGAATTCAAAAACTAATTCCAGAATAGTCACTGTGACTAAATATTTATGCCATCTCTCAGGCCTGTATTCTGTGTGAAAAATTTTGCATCTTACATGCAATTGCAATGCGGAAGTAGTATGATATATAATACCCTTCCGCCCCTTAGTCATATGCATTTCTTGAAGGATTGCACAATAAAAAAATAAAGGTCATAAAAAAGGGGTGAACAAATGATATATGCAGGTTATTATGTGTTACATTTGATAGACTAAATGTTGGAAAGCTACACATAGTCATCATTGAGTATTTTTCCACATCTGAAATGTAAAAAAGCTCCATGTGTGTTGCTTGGAACAGCCATATTAATGTGTCTCACGGCACTTACACCTGACAACAGTTCTTTTTTTAATAATATAATTTAACAACACATAAAACATAGGACCATAGACCTACCTTTGTAGTAACTCATTTCAACACTTCACAATGGCTTTTAAATTGTAATTTGCACCTCGTACGGAGTGTATTTAGTGCTCGGTGACCGCCAGGCACATGAACTACAGTTTTACTTAACTGAACATTAATTTCAGATGTGTTTTTTTTTATTTATCAGCCAATCACAAGACTTTGTGCATAGCTGGGTAGTGGTCATGCTCATATCAGTTGACATGGAGGGGATCTCTTTGTTCTCTCTTTATACCGTAAGTGGTCTCTCAGTAAGGTAATATCCTGACATGAATTTTTGATCACTGCTATTCTGATGACACTCAACTCATCGTCTCCTTTCATTCTTTGGACACTGTGGTCTGTATAAATCTCAGAATGTCTGGCAGATATCAGCTAAAAATACATCCGAATGAGCTACTGTATATCTTTAAAGATGGAGCCCCACACCAAGTTCTTGTAATATGCCTGGACACTTCTCAGATCACACTGTCTGACAGTGATGTAGCTTTGGGGAAGCTCTGGAGAACTAGCAATTTTTTTCACCTCACATTGTTAAACTGACTCAGTTATTCAGGTTGCTCCTTTGTTATATCAGGAAGGGCCAGACATTTCTATCCATGGAGGCCAGTCAGGTGCTTGATCAGGCTTTTGTCAATTAATCTGCTTGTCACCGCACCTCTGCAAGTGATCCAGAATGAAGGTACAAGTTTTCTTTTCAAGCACCCAATGTTCTCCCAGACTACCCCACTCCCATGCTTATTTCTAATGCTTCCTGTAGCTTTAAAAAACTAATGATTTCTAACAAATGCAAAAACAAACCTTTGCCCATCAAAATTAAGGTGCTTATGGCACCTTGCTCTGCATGCTGCTCCCTTCAAGCCTCTAACACAGCTTGGACCCACCATCTGTCAATGTACAAGGAAAACCTAGATGTAAATCAAGGCTCTTTTTTCTCCTGACACCCAGGTGGTGGAACGAATCAGCTGACTCACTGGTTTTCTTCAAACAAAGACCTACGTCTTCACCGAGTACTTGATTTAGCACTTAATTAATCTTAAAAACACACTGAAGATTAAGTCCCTCATCTTTTCTTTTTATGTTATCCTAATCTCCCACCCAGGCCTTGGCTTGATAGTATTCTTAATCACTGACCTAGTACACGCATATATTTTGATAGAAAAAGGAAATCTTTTCCAGGATAAGGCATGGCTGCTAAATGTTGTAAATGCAAATACATTCACAATATTCAGTTAGGTTTGGTAGTGCACTCCCTGAAGCTTCCCTGCTTGGCTCCCCTTGCTCTGCCAAATAAAACCAATTCAGTTCACCAGCTTTCTAATTAAGTTCACCTAATAAGCTTTGTGTATATAAACTCCTTCTGTTTACTTGGTTTTTGCTTCTTTTTTTCCTTATAAAGCCTTTTTCCTGCACCCTATCCAGGTTGTATTCCCAGCTCACTTCCAGCATACACAGGTCCAACATTACTCTGAAACAAATAAAGCATTTACTGAAGATTTTGATATTCTAGAAATGGTTTGGACTATTTTCTTGAATTGTATTTTCCCTTTGATATCCAGCACCGCCATTCTCATTATCTGCGTATGTCTTTGGTATTCTGAAATGGTCATGTCTAATTATTCATATTTCATGCACTGTGTTGGCATAATGTGCCACGAGTTAAATATTCTCATTTAAATCGCAGTGGCTAAATTCTAAATGAGACATTATGGAATTATATATAGCAGCATACCTCTAACAGTAGTTTTGATTATGAAGTAAATGAGAGGCAAGGCATTCTCTGCTGGCCTAAACTTTATCAGTATCACTGACATTCAGTATTCACATCGTGTGTTGTCTGGTTCAAAGGTATTTCTCTACCTAAAGCCTTCACTTTTAGTTTACAATTCATGTTACGTAAAGCTGTTGTATTAACCAATCAGATTACAGTTTGGTCACTCTGAGGCTCTCTAAAAAGCATCCAAAAACCTCAGCATTTTCATGTCCGTTGATCACATGGTCAGAGAGCACACTGGTCAGAGTTTGCAAACCACATCTGTAGCAAACTGCACAAACTCAAATTTATTTGTCAAATTTAACAGAAAATAAACTGATTTGGTTGCAGACATACTTATAATCATATTTACAAGATTGACTTTTCAAGAATAACTGTACATTGTGAAGAAAGGATGGCCAAAACAGTTCAAAACAGTTGTTAAGCTTTTTCATGAACCACTTATACTCATTTTCTTATTAGTTATACATATTTTTTTTCTTTGTTGCACAAAAACACACTATTTACCTTCATTTCAAATCCCCAGGAAAACCATAATGCAAAGAACAAATGCACAAGAATGCATGGAAAACCCAGATTCATTTCGATGCGTCTGTTAGAGATGATGCATGCAGGTAGTGCAGTTGTGGCTGCAGTGAAAGAAGACTTGTTGAATTGTGTTCATTGGGTTTCTTGCTTTAGTAAAGGCATTCATTTTTACTGCATGAGCATAATGCAGCATCATAGTGTTGGTATTAAGAGGTGGATCGATTCAGGTGAGACCTAGGTTTGAAATGCACACTGGTTTGAATGATTATGCTTGTTTAAATACATCGTTGTTCCTGAGAAATCATAGGGACATGTTAAAGACAATGATCCTCAAACTATAAGGCTGTGAATAAACAGATTATCTAAAAATATACAGGCTGTAACTGTAAACTGTTTAATAAAAAAAAACGTTTGCAAAGAGACATGTATAATCATTGATGTTTTCTGTAGGGACACAGAAATGTACAGTCTATTACACATTAATGGAAGGAGTTGCCAGTGTCAGCTATTTATAACATTCAGTCAAGGATTGTCAGTCACAGGCAAGCTGTATTTTTTTTCTCTTCCATTAAAAAGCCTTGCATGGACTTGTCTCATATCAGTTCCACAGCATTAAATGTGTTTACAGTTAAAAAAGCAAAATGTGCCTTTCGTTACTAAATTGTAAATGCTGACAAATCGCTGTGGTATTTAGAGGAATAACTTTGGGCAAAGCTTTTATATGAATGTAATCCAGCATTACCATAACATTGCATAGCTTTCCACTGAGCTGTGTCGCAGCACCCCAATGGCGATTATTTCCAATTCCGCTGTCCATCTTCTATTATTCATTAATTGTTACACCAAGTATTGTTTAATAGCTGCCAATTTTTAGAAATTAGTACATAATACTGTGGCCATGGGTCAAATCTTTTCTAACAATGGAATTTGTATGAAATTAGACAAATGACACACTCTTATGCCAACTTTCCTTTAAGTTTGGATAAGACTGGTTTGGATAAACATAGAGCAGTGCTTCGTTGGTCCCTTTAAATGATTCATTGAAAAATAATCCTAGTGAGTTCACCTCTGTCTGATGAATGGGAATACTTAATTTGTGCTAAAACATTATTCCAGCAGATATCTCCATTTAAAAAAATCCAAAGTTTCTCTTTGGATTACTTGAAGCCCTGAAGTGTATGCCAGACTTGCCAAGAGGTGGCAGGTCCATTTAAACAATGTCATTACTCGCAGTTTCACATTAACTCTCTGATTACTTTGAGGTAGCATGCCAGAAGCTAGAGCTGTGGGACACTCAGCTATTGAACTTATGATTATTTTGGCACCCAGTCACACGGGGCCTAATTGCCTATTTGTGCCATTTGAGTTGTGTGTAACCATCTTAATGGCATATGAAGTAATTTAGATAAGGAGCTGGTGCAAGCGCAAGTCTACGCTTTACCCCTTGAGGTACGGTATTTTTTTCTGCATTGCAGTGTTGTTGAATCAGTATTGGTTTACAAAATGCAGTTGGTGTAATAATTGCTGAAAGCATGTGTGTGGTGGTCTGGGAAATCCCATTGGAAGCTTCTGTGGCTGAATTCATGTTTACTAGAATTGTATATTTTATTTTGGCTGTTCTGTGTTTGGGCATCTCAGTTTTTGAAGGACATACAGTACATTATACACCAGAGTTGTGAAGAAAATCTTTATAATCATGGAAATCTTTTTCTGCCTGCATCGAAAATTATAACCTGTTTTACCCAGTATGGCTGAAAAACAACCTGACTAGAGATGTTTTTTTTGCTAACTTGCTAAGAATGTCTACTTTTCTAATCACTTTTTTGTTGTTTTTAAATATGTGGTATAGCAAAATTATTATTTATAAAATAAAATTATAAACAGAATTGTTGTTTGTATTCACAAGTCACAAGTTTAATCCAACAATTTATGATAAACCAGCCCACACATGGAAAAATGAGAAACTGCTCAAAATATAGTGCACAAAATTGCATTCAAAATTTCTTGCAAAAAATGTAGAAATTTCTGCAATGGTAAAAGTGGTTTAAAACCCCATAGCCTTTAGCGCCGCACCCGCACCACGATATCCCATTGTTCTTAGGTGTTAATGTTCAGCAATAGATTAAATAAAAAGGGTCTTTCAGCCTGACCCATAAATATTCAGTCAGTGGCTCAATGTTTGCAATTTTCCCACACATATAAAAAAAGAAATACCAAGAAAAAGTCCCAGAGCTCAGTGAAACTTTACAGGAAACATAATGTGTTCAAGTAAACCTGAGAGTCACAAAGTCTGCATTAGATTACAGACTGAACACTGAAGTGGGGTCTCCTGGCTTAACATTGAATTCAGATATAACAGGAACAGACTTATGGCTTGGAGATTTAGCTTATATATATATATATATATATATATATATATATATATATATATATATATATATATATATATATATATATATAAATGTATAAATATCAGCTGTTAAATTATTCCGTAGTGACACTGTAAAGATGCAACCGGAAAAGATGCAAAAAGTACTGAAAATAACCGAAAAAGTCCAGTGAATATTTTCCCAAGTGACCACACAAATATATCATTGTATAGCACTGTGACATGTTTTATCAGAGTTTATAACAAATGAAAGTTTTAGATTTTGATCAGCCCTCATTTTTGAAAAAGTAATAATGGGTTACCAAATGTAATACACTTGTCAGATTATGTTTGAAATATTGAGCCACTAAAATCCCAGGTGCCAAATTCTCATATGTTTCTTTTCCTTTTTTTGTCTCATATTATCTTTCTCTCCTAATGGGTCCCAGTGAAATATTTCACTGTGGCACTTCATTATAAACTTCAATAAAAGCACTCTACGATGCACTCAGTCTGCCAGTAAACGAAGGGAAATACAAGTCTGCTTTCACTTTTTTAAAGAATTTGGTTTTTCAAATGTATAACACAGTTGGAATATCCAAGGCATTTTAATTTCTGCTGAAAATGAACAGCTTTTGGAATAGTTACTGCTTTGATCAAAAATCCCCAAATAGCTAAAGAGCCAAAGACAAAATTCATACAAAGCACTTTGGGAAAGTGTGAAGTATAGATCATATTAGGTAAAAGTTTTCATATTTAATAAATGTGAAGACAGGACAGTGCAAAATGACATGATGTTTTTTAATAAACAAGCAAAAAAAATTGACAGATCCCTCTGAACACTATAGGCTTAATATATTGTTCTTTGCTGATAGGAGTGGAGCCTAATATACAAATAAATAAATAAAAAACTGTGTAAAATGTAAAAAAAAGAAAAAAACAATAGCTGAATGTAATGATTTGCAAATCTCATAAATCCATATTTTATTCACAATGCAAATAAAAAAAAATGTTTTAAATGAGAATATACACCATTTTAAGGAAAAATTAAGGAATTTGATGGCTGCAACAGTTGGGACAGGGCCATGTGTACAGCATCATGTAGCATCCTATCTTCTGTCCACATACATCTGAGAGACAGGTTTTGGGAGAGGGATGGTGTCTCATATATGTCTGATACAAGATTCTAGCTGCTCAACAGTTCTGGGTGTCCTTTGTGGTATTTTTTGCTTCATGATGTGGCAAAAGTTTTCTAATGGTGAAAGGTCTAGACTGCAGGCAGGCCACTTAAGCACCCGAACTCTTTTAATATGAAGTCATGCTGATGTAATAGATGAGGTATGCAGTTAGTATTGTCTTGTTCAAAAAAGCAAGACCTCCCGTGAAAAAGATGCTATCATGATGAAAGCATTTGTTGCTCTAAAACCTGTATATAGTGTTACAGAATCAACACTGTTTTACATGCAGTGCCCAAACATCACTAACATCCAATATTGATTTTCAACCTTATCCTTTGTGCTCAGAGATTTCTCCAGATTCTCTGAAATATTTAATGATATTATTTACTGTAAATGATGAGTATATTCCAAATTTTGTATGTCCAAATTTCTTAGACACGTTGCTGCCATCAAATTCAAAATGACCCTTTTTTTTTTTTTGCTTAGAATTTCCTCAGTTGAAACATTTTAAATGATTTAAACAAAATATTGGTTTATGAGATTTGCTAATTATTGCATTCTGTTTAAATTTACATTTTACACACTGTCCCAACCTTTTTGCAATTGGGAATTTTATTTTGCGCTGTTGTATCTTATCTCCCTATTAGCATGTTGTAAGATGCTTTTTAGTACAGCAGGATTGTAAAGAGTTGTGTATTTGTATGACTGTAGAAATTGCTGATGATCACATGCAGGAATGAGCAGTATTTATGATAAATGTATTACAAATACATATTTCAAATATAAAATAGGATTTTGTCATTTGAATTTAATAGGGGTGATAAAAATTACTTTGTATTTTGTATCAAAATACCTTAATGCTTTTTTTTTTGTAGTTTTAAAATACTGTAAAATACTTTGTAAGAAGTCTACATAATGACATCATGACATCATGCGGCCTCTGACTGATGACCCATAATATATTATTATATTTATGAATAATATGATTCTTTAGTTAGAAACTAGTTGCTACAAATACAGGTGCCATCAGTCATCAGTCTTCTTATGAATTACTTGTTTGTCATTAATCAGTGTTACTGATGCAAAGTAGCCCTTCATTATCAAACACTAATTAACTAAATTAGGATACAATTATGATTCATTCACAAACTGTTAAACATTAAACTGTTGTTTACTTTAAAACTAACCTTTATCTGGGAGATCACAGGGATTATGTATGTGAATATTTGATTTGTTAACTGGTTGCATATGTTAAATTTAGTGCATGACTCGGCCAGAGAAAAGCTGTCGCTATCAAACATTGTTTACTTACTCAACTCATTCAGTGCCAGTGTAATGGTGAAGCCGAGATCAAATAGGCCAATTGATGGAAGGTTTGTAAAAACATTTCATGCTTCCTTGCAAAAGTATTTTGTAGTATATTTAAAATACAAAAATACAGTATTTTATTTTGATACATGGTGTGGCTGCTGCATTTTGTAGTTTATTTTGATACAAAAAAAGTTAAGGTATTTGGTATTTTATTTAAAAAAAATCATTTTTATGTATCTTTGCCCAACCCTGTTCACATGTACATGCAGGAATACAGTTGGTCTTTTACATCCAATCTAACCGGAACAAAAAACATTGACTTGACGCCAGACACTAAAACAGTTATTTAATTATTTACAGCACAAAATACCATATATCCATGCTGATGTTAATAATGTTGGTATTAAACAGTTTTTATAACAGTTCAACTAAACATATAAATTACATATTTTTATGGTTTGCTTTATAACTGCAGATCTACCATTCCTTTTCCTTCTACTATAATAAACTGAGTTGATTTTCTTATATCTATAGTATAAATTGCTGGTTAGTGACTTTTAAACAAAAGCATGAATTTGCAAATTATTATTATTTTCTCACTGTATCAGTTGATAGCCAATACATTCTGATGAAACAAACTAAAGAACATTTTGATCTGATGTAGTTGATGTTTGATCTCGGTAGTCAATATTAAAGTCATGAATTAAATATAGCTATTTAATAAAATGTTCAACTGTCATAAAATCCCCCCCCAGCACCCCTTTCTACAATCTATGCATCTGCAGCATTATTTACTACATTATTTAAATTTAATTACTTCATACTGTAGCACATTTATACACCATAAATCATCATTCATTTTCTGCATTCAATAAAGTGTATGCACAATTAATAGCATGCATGTGCAGGGTCATGGATAACAGAACTTTAAAATCCCCTAAAACATATTGCTGCAATACAAAGGCCCACTTATTATTGAAGCCAATAATGCTTGGTAGGGAACATACTTGCTAGAGTAATCATACCACTATTATACCACCATGACCACTTTTCCTAGACTTATAAATCAAATTTCTTTCATAAGTTATTTAGCTTTTTGAAATTGGCTTCAATCATGTTAGAGATACTGTATATCCAGGCATTATTTTTATTATACATTTTATAATAAATGTGTTCTTCACGTCAGACACATTGTAAAAGAAATGCACACTGTTGAAGTTTTCCTTCAAATTTCTAAAGTTTGGTCTTGCTCTCACGTTCTCTGACATGTATTATTGACATTCATGTAAAAAAATAAATAAAAATTACAGTATTTTTCAATCATTCTACCTGCGTCATCTCAAGTGTATTACAATGGACCAGAATTTAATTGGACTGAAGGACCAACTATTATTATTTGGATAACGAAGACCTCTGAATGTTCTCAAAGACAAACAATGAAGACAAGGCAACCTCAAGTCTAGAGATACATAGCTGAATAGATATAATGACTACAATTTAGCAAAATAAAGGTAAAAAAAAAAAAATGTATTCACTTAGAGCATTATATTTCTTGCAGTAATGTTCACATGTCTTCCTCCACTTAATAATGAGAGTGTAAAACAAAGACATGGAGTTTTTCTCATAAAACGGCTATACATTGTAGGATTTTAGTTACTTATACAATGACAAGGATGTAGATTCAACATAGTGCCTAAAATCATGCAGATGCAGGTCAAGTGATTTAATTAATATTCAAAATCAACATTGGAAAAAGGAACAAATGTCATTTCAGTTACTTTGACTGAAAGTACTAAACTTCTGGGCTTAAGAGTTTACTTAGACTTTAAAAAAGAATACATCAATTATCTGAATTTTCTGATAACAAGATTAGACGTGTTTAAGCTCACAAAAAGACAATGGTAATCCACATAACAACTCTTTTTAAACCTTAGTAAGCAGAAAAGCATTGCGGAACCCACACAGAAGTGAACCATAAGGTGGATGCGCTTCAAGACCAAAAGATCTAATCTAATTCCACACTTGTCAACCAAGAACAGAAATAGTAGAATAAAATTGGAAGGTGATCACAATAATTGTATAAATGTACAGGGAGTACCAGTGTTCCTAATAATGTTGATGGTGTGTACATGTTAATTGGCCAGTTTGGTGGTTTATTAGAAGACTCATGGAATTACCATTTTGTGTTGGAGATGGTTTGGAAATTTTAAAAGTGGAGATTTTATATTAAAGGTCATTAAATATAGCTATTGCATCGAAAAGAGTTTTTAAATAGAACTTTATTGAAAGCAGCTTTAGAAAAGTCACTCTCTAACCAAAAAACTATTTTATATGTTACAATAGCATGATATGGGAAGAGTTTATCTCTAATGGGTTGACTGGGTGTTGAATGCGATCTATCGGCTGAAGAGAGACAATTATAACACTATTATACAGTACTTATTAAAAATATATATTCTAGCAAAACTCACATAGCCCACACAGTGACTTCATACTGTACCAGTTGGTCAGGATGACTTTGTGCTAATATTCACATGAAAAACTCCAGCTCCTACATGTTAAGAATTGCGTCAAGCGAAGCTATATAAAACTCACGTGTGACACTTTTATTATAATGTACGCTTTATCATTTTAGGGAACAGATGATGGCAAGAGGAAATCATGGCGAGTGTGTTGAAAACTAATACAGCCAACTAACGCACTAAAGAGAGTTCTTGGTTCCCCGCAGAGAACTTCACACTGCAAAGTCATGAAGTGAAGAAATCATGGGGAGCAGTTGCGTCAGATCCATTAAAACATGCTTTTTAATATTGTAGTGGGAGAAATAAATTAATAAATACACATTGCAAATGTGCACATGTTTTATTTCAGATTTTCTGATGTTATTTTATTTTTTAACATTAAACTAGGACACATTATCTATCTATCTATCTATCTATCTATCTATCTATCTATCTATCTATCTATCTATCTATCTATCTATCTATCTATCTATCTATCTATCTATCTATCTATCTATCTATCTATCTATCTATCTATCTATCTATCTATCTAGCACTTTCTATCAACCCACCTTTCTATTTGCTTGTCTCCAGACATAATACAGGCATTGCGACAACACTAGCAATACAATATATCCTACTAGCTATCCAACCAACCACATGACATTGAATTTTATTGAATAGTAATGCAACATGCAGGTAATTGAAATGTATTATCTACAAAAGGACTGCCTAAATTCCACCTTACATTCAATTGTAGGATTTAAGTTAATTACAGATCTGCTCAATAACTGGCAAAATAAAGCATTCCTGAGTGATTAACAGGAGTCAGTCAAGGTAATAAAGACTTGTATAGTCTATTTAAAATCCATTCTCCTTGCTGCTTTGCCTGATGAACATTCGAAGGCTCTTCTCTGCATGAGTTCCTAAGATGCTCAGGAACCCTGGACTAATAATATAATTCTTGTAAAGATGTTGTTCCCAATGGCATGCCCATAATTAAGCACTTGCATGGACTTTTCGGTTTTTAGTACAACTAACCGGGGAGTGTTTATCAAAACAAACACAAGTGCTTAGCCGGTTATTACAAAACTTAGCACCAAAATGCTCATCCGCACCCCTCCTGCGGAATTTACACGCTTACTGTTTGGTCCTCTTTGTTTTAGAAGTTGACTTTTACATTCGACAAGGGGTTGTGTAAAGATGAGGAAACAAAAGTGCAATTCGGAATACATCAAAGAAATTTAATATTATTTTTCCTCTGTCAAATGCACTTGCTTTAGCCCAGGAAAGCATTATGGCTTTAATAGGAAGCTGGAGTTAAATCTAGTGCAGCAAATCTGCTTGACTGTAGACTGAGCAGTAATTGCGCTACTGACTCTAATGAGTTTGTGTCCATCACTAAGTGCAAAGGAGCAGAGAAATAAATATATACAGTATGTTCTGGACTTATGAACATACAAGTTGTGAACTTGCACAGTTGCAAACAAACCTTCGGATTGCAAACTTTTATAGATACGAAAATTTGTTGTCCACCGACTTTGCCGCTGTTGCAAGCGGTTTTACAGTAGTACAGAGCTCGATCAAAGCCCAGGATATCCGGAAAGCAAGTGGAAAAGCAGCGGTACTGTGAAGGCCAATGCTAAGAAAATTATTGAGAGATTAGAAACGAGGCAAAAAGATGGTGAATACCTTTTGTTCTTCTAACATTAAGCAACGGCAATATTTGTATGTATTGTATATTGTCAAAAGTTTGTGAAATCCTGACCATAAAATTGTGTTTTTTGAACATCAAAAGAATCCCCATTTGGTCCGACAGGCTAAAGTGACAGACCTCCTCATGTCCTTTTGTGTTAAATAAAATCCACTCTCCTGGGAAAGTGTTTCACTGGAGTGTGGTTGTGGGGAATTGTGCTCATTCAGCCACTAAAGTGTTAGTGGTTTAAGGAGGCCTGGGGTATACCGTGCACTGTACAGCAATGGTCCCCGACCTTTTTGTGCCCGGATTAATGTCAGACAATATTTTCACGGACCGGCCTTTAAGGTGTGGCGGATAAATACAAAATAAAATAAAATGATAAGACTGGCAATAAAACTGGTATTTTCTAAATATAATAATCGTGATTCCACTGTGTTGGTTAGTTTTTTTTCATTTTGCTTGCTTGGGGTTCAAATTTAGCAGTAATGTATTATGTGTTAGCGGCAGGAGCAGCCCCTTTAGAAAGTAGCGGATGGAGGTAAGACATGTGACCGAGGCATCTTGACATGCATCAAAAGTGAGTCATAGACAGATGTGGCAGAGAGAATCCGGTAATTTTCCAAAATACAACATAATTCAGAACCAGATAATAAATAAAATGGAAATAATGTTATGTATTCTTTCTGTGCCCGGTACCAATTGACCCAGGAGTTGGGGACCACTGCTGTACAGTATACTGTTCATTCAGCATTACAATTCATCCCAAAGGTGTTCATTAGGGTTAAGGGCCAAGTTAGATTGAATGTATCTGACCACATAACTATAAAAATGTATTTTTATAAAATAAAGCAAACAAATGTACAAACAAACAAACATTTCATTTTTATATACTAAAATACCACTACTTTTATATATTTATTTTAAAGGATAAAGTTTAAAGTCTGTAATAATTTATAGTTTAATTTATAATTTAGTTTTTAATACATCTAATCATTTATTTACTATGTCGTCTCCCCCCCCAACACACACACACAATCTTGTTTGGAGTACATGATCAAGGGAATACTAACACATATATTTTTTAAAAATCATCTCTGCACTAAAGCAGTGCTCATTATTTATAGTCTGGTTTCATAGAAGAAGCGTCCATTCAAAGCACAACCAGGAGTCCAATTTTTTACAAGCCGTCTGTGCTCCCTGTGTGCAAATTCTATTCACATTGCATGTCCAGGTCCCCTGAGAGTCAAGCGCTGACTCCTGGCTCCACCAGACTTTATTTTAAGATGCTTTTCTTCTTCTTTTCTTTCCATAATTCCTGCTGCTATGGTAACAGCGATTTGAGGAACAGCGAGGCCATTGTTTTGACACAGCGAGCAGGGCACGTGTCAGGGGCAAACAGTTAAAACACGCTGAAATCCTCCATCCACTCAAATAAAAAGAAGCATGATAAGAAAACACACCCACACACACACACACACACACACACACACACACACACACACACACACAATTATGGGTGCTGGATACACTTTTTAAATGTATTATTATATTCATGCAGTCATGCTGCATGCAATTTTTTTTTTTTTTTTGCAGGATTGCATGTTATACTAATATGAAACACTCTTTTTTAGAAGTCGACTGATTCCTGTGAAAAAGAGGCAGGTGATCGAAGTGGGTCGCCAGAATCCGGGACTGAGTTTGCATAAGAGCCATCTGCTTCAATTAGAAGTCATTGTGCCAGCGCTGGTGTGTGGGAGGGGACCTCAATGATAATAAGGGGTAATTTTGTGTTGGTTGAGTTGTTTGCTGAAAAAGATGGGACTAGGTCAGACCTGTTCTAAATCATTGACTCTAAAGTAGAATATTTAGTTACCTTTGATATGCCTGAATCGTAAACCGAGATTACAATGGATTATGATGAATTACTATATATAGTGAATATACTACATATAAAATTATGATAAATTATCATATATAATGACTCTCTATATATTTATAATATTTAAAATTTTTTTTAACTTTTTTTAGGCAAGATAACTTTGTTTTAGCAATTGTAACTTTTGTTTTGTATTTTTTTTTTTTTTTTGTACTTGCCAGCATTAAAAAGGAGTGTCTTCTATTCTTCACTTGTTTTTTTCTTATGCCGCCGTTTCTCAATTAGCTTAAATCCATTGGTGCTAAATTATCTGACAAATCTGTTAATTAGAAGTGTATTATCTTTATCTGTTAGAAGCTTCAAATGTCTGTATTGGAAATTTGTTCAGAAACATATTTCAGCTTTTACAGTTTTTTAGCCTCAAATTCAAATTTTATTCATCACATAAACATACATACATAGTACAACATTCAATGCTTTATACACCTGGCCAGCATTCAAGTACAAAGGAATAGATTCATTAGGGTTAAGGGCAAGTTAGATTGAATGTATCTGACCACATAACTATAAAATGTATTTTTATAAAATAAAGCAAACAAATGTACAAACAAACAAACATTTCATTTTTATATACTAAAATACCACTACTTTTATATATTTATTTTAAAGGATAAAGTTTAAAGTCTGTAATAATTTATAGTTTAATTTATAATTTAGTTTTTAATACATCTAATCATTTATTTACTATGTCGTCTCCCCCCCCAACACACACACACAATCTTGTTTGGAGTACATGATCAAGGGAATACTAACACATATATTTTTTAAAAATCATCTCTGCACTAAAGCAGTGCTCATTATTTATAGTCTGGTTTCATAGAAGAAGCGTCCATTCAAAGCACAACCAGGAGTCCAATTTTTTACAAGCCGTCTGTGCTCCCTGTGTGCAAATTCTATTCACATTGCATGTCCAGGTCCCCTGAGAGTCAAGCGCTGACTCCTGGCTCCACCAGACTTTATTTTAAGATGCTTTTCTTCTTCTTTTCTTTCCATAATTCCTGCTGCTATGGTAACAGCGATTTGAGGAACAGCGAGGCCATTGTTTTGACACAGCGAGCAGGGCACGTGTCAGGGGCAAACAGTTAAAACACGCTGAAATCCTCCATCCACTCAAATAAAAAGAAGCATGATAAGAAAACACACCCACACACACACACACACACACACACACACACACACACACACACACACAATTATGGGTGCTGGATACACTTTTTAAATGTATTATTATATTCATGCAGTCACGCTGCATGCAATTTTTTTTTTTTTTTTTTTTTTTGCAGGATTGCATGTTATACTAATATGAAACACTCTTTTTTAGAAGTTGACTGATTCCTGTGAAAAAGAGGCAGGTGATCGAAGTGGGTCGCCAGAATCCGGGACTGAGTTTGCATAAGAGCCATCTGCTTCAATTAGAAGTCATTGTGCCAGCGCTGGTGTGTGGGAGGGGACCTCAATGATAATAAGGGGTAATTTTGTGTTGGTTGAGTTGTTTGCTGAAAAAGATGGGACTAGGTCAGACCTGTTCTAAATCATTGACTCTAAAGTAGAATATTTAGTTACCTTTGATATGCCTGAATCGTAAACCGAGATTACAATGGATTATGATGAATTACTATATATAGTGAATATACTACATATAAAATTATGATAAATTAGCATATATAATGACTCTCTATATATTTATAATATTTAAAAATTTGTTTAACTTTTTTAGGCAAGATAACTTTGTTTTAGCAATTGTAACTTTTGTTTTGTATTTTTTTTTTTTTTTTGTACTTGCCAGCATTAAAAAGGAGTGTCTTCTATTCTTCACTTGTTTTTTTCTTATGCCGCCGTTTCTCAATTAGCTTAAATCCATTGGTGCTAAATTATCTGACAAATCTGTTAATTAGAAGTGTATTATCTTTATCTGTTAGAAGCTTCAAATGTCTGTATTGGAAATTTGTTCAGAAACATATTTCAGCTTTTACAGTTTTTTAGCCTCAAATTCAAATTTTATTCATCACATAAACATACATACATAGTACAACATTCAATGCTTTATACACCTGGCCAGCATTCAAGTACAAAAGGAATAGATTCACTAGTTACACAAGTTAATCATATGTCTTAACTCCTACCTAAAATGACTAAATAAGAAACTGTCTTTCAAAACAATATAATTCCCAAATCTATAAAATAGCATAGAGCTAATTAAACCAAATGTTTCGGGACCCATAAACAACATATCCACATATTCTTGTTTAACATATTTCCTATTCCAGGTTTTTTCTGCTTTGTTTTTATAAGAACCTCCACTCTTTTGTCAAAGGTTTCCACTAGTTTTTGGAATGCGGTTTTGGGAATTTGCTCACTGAGTCACAGGAGCATTAATGAGTTCAGAGTTTTCAAGTGATCCCACTGCTGTTGAGTTCAGGGCTCTATGCAGGTCACTCAAGTTCTTCCACTTTAACATTGTCCACACATCTTGACTGAAGCTTGCTTTGAGTGCAGCGGTACACGTTCAACCCCTTTACTTTAAAAAAACAGAAATATGCAATGTTACAGTAGAGAAAAAAGCTATTCTGTACAATTGCATGATTCAAAATGGTGGCAACAGTTTGGAAAGGAACCACATATGGCTGTGATCTTCGGGTCTGGTTAAATAACAAGTGATTACATTTTAATTTAGTTATTGGCTTTGTTATAGTATATTCCAAAAAGAAAACAAATATCTGTCAGATGCTAGTATAAATCTTCTGCTGCTTGTCACAACAGTGTTTTTTAAAGTATGGTATGATTTCCTTAATCTGGAAAATCTTGAATTAAATGCCCCGATTAAATAACTTTAGACAGACATGCAGCCCTATGCCCAGGTTTTGTTTGGGCTATATGGAGCAGCTGATTAAGGGAAATGTGTTTTGTTTAGTTTTGGACCATTTTGCATAGAAAAGTAGTAGAAACATGGGTGTGAGTGTTATCTGCTGTGCAATTTATTTCAGTAAACTCTCTATTAACCTGATTAAATTTTTTTTAGTTTTTTTACATGTATAAAATAACAATTATCAGTTCTCCTTCCTATGTTCAAAATGTTCAAAGAAACCAATGCATGGATCAATATGAGGTTCGTTTTTTCCTCATACTGTCTACTTTTTTCCCGGCTCAGGGTTATTTTTGCAACCTTTTCAAGCAGTGAGCACTTTCCCTCAGATAGCATTGGTCTGATGTACATTTTATGTACAGGGAAAAGGAGTATATTTCCTGTAAAAAAAAAATAAAATAAAAAAAAAAGAAGAAGACAAAAGTGGTCCAAACCATTTGTTACTTAAAAACACCACATAAAGTACAAGCTGCCTTCCATTTTTGTTCTTTGTTACATAATGCAGTTCATTATGCAATCTTCTTAGCTATGTGGATTGGCCTTTTTTGTGCAGTAACAGTGCTGGGATGCATAACACTTCTGAGAATCGTCATGTGTTTGACATTTTAGAAAAATTAAAGTTTTCTAGTTCCCTGTAAAAGTTTTTAGAGGAACTCTTAATAAAAGTATATGTTTGTCTCAGACATGAATCTTAAAGCCTGCGACATTGTTGTAAATCCAAACTACATAGAAATTCACAATACAGTAAATAGGCTATACCTTTAGAGCAATTCCTTTATTGTGCCTTATAAGAAATAAACCAATGAATGAATGAATCCAATTATTTAGAATAAAAAAAAAAAATTATCTAATCTAATCTAATGTGATTTAATTGTTCTATTTTTAACCAAAAAAAGGCTGAGTTGAAAAAAAAAAAAAGGAAAGAAATGTCTGATTTGAAAAAGGGTACATTTTGGATATAATGATCAGTCAGGATTAAAAGACAGTTTGCTATTAGACTGTAGAGTTTATTATTAGCACATAACCAACCATTTTGCCCATTTCAATATATTAATTTGAGGTAAACAAATGCTATTGAAATTATCGATTTGACCAATAAAGTCGCAAGTAGGCACAGAGGGGACAATTTTACAGTGAGCAGTTTTATTTATTTATATATATATATATATATATATATATATATATATATATATATATATATATATATATATATATATATATATATATATATATATATTTTTTTTTTTTTTTTATAGAATAACCTTAATTTGTCACATATATATTACAGCACAGTAACATTCTTTTCTTTACATATACCAGCTTGTTTGGAAGATGGGGTCAGAGTGCAGAGTCAGCCATGATACAGCACCCTTGGAGTCAGAGGGCTAAGGGCCTTGCTCAAGAGTCCAAAAGCTTGGCCAAAGTTGGGCTTGAACCCCTGACCTTCTGATTAATTACCCAACCCTTATATAGGCACTGGTATTTCCACTGTAAAATCATATATATCGAGAACCATGCAATATTATTGTGTTTGCCATTGAATGTCTAAAACTAGCGATGCACTCATGACATGGATCCACTGGAAGTTTACACAAATTATGTGCATTTTAATAGAAATAAAGATTGGGGAGAAATAGAAACATCACATTCTCACAGTCTTGCCAGTATTTTTAGTTTACATAAAAAAAAAGAGACCAAAAAAAAAAGAGTCCTCTATCGCATTTTATTGAAAGTACCTTGACATGAAGCAAATAATAATAGGTACTATAAACTCATTTATTTTTCCTTTTATTCATGTCAATTCAAATAAATTGCATTCGATCTGAGCATTCTTAGCTTTTTAGAAACAAGTACCCTGTTGGAATACTTGAATACTTCTGTTTAAAACTGAGGTAACAGGGTTCAAAAAAGAAATACTACAAATGGATATAAACTGATTTAACTGCACAAATGAGCAGGGGTAGAGTGGTTTGCTGAACACCAGAATGAAGAACCTTCCATACCTTCTTTCAATTCATCTGATTTAAACATCATTTAAACTTTTTACAAAGTTCTCTATTGCAGACTGCCAAGGAGACACCCACATCATTCATTTATCAAAAGATTTGACCGTGTAACCCCATTTTCTCCCAATTTAATCATCTGCGGTTCATCAGCTCTTACCTAGCTCTTCCTCTTCAGATCGCAGTTACCAGACAGGGAGGGTAAGAGCTTGGATGTGTTTTCTTCATATCATGTGAAGCAAATGAGCATATCTTTTCAATCTGTTGCTCACGCTGTGTCACAGTATAGCTGAAGATGCTCAGAGGAAAGTGTGAACTGCTCTTCTCTACATACAGGAGAACATTGAGAATTGATTGGTTGCTGGCTTTGATTGCAAAGGAAGAAGTGATAGTAGGTGTTCTTACTGGCACAACTACTGTAGCATTCTGTAAATTAGACATATGTGCTTCTTCTAAAAAACGTTTACCACAAAGATAAAGGCAACCGTATTGGATGTCTTTGGATGTACTGTAGTAGCATTCAGTTCTCCCTTCAACTGAACTAGAAAAAATAAACTGGTCCCAGCATGATAAAGCTTCTGTGTAGACAGATCCTTGAAGATATGGTTTACAAAAGTTTGAGTGGCCTGCTATAGAGTTCTGATCTAATTACAGGTTATTATAAGAGCAAATGGGGACTAAATGTAGAATGAGACATTTGAAGAGCACACTTAACTTTATGTTCATGTGTCTACAAACCTTTCTCTATATGGTGTAGATTGTATGTACACTTCTGTGCTGCAACAAGTTGCTTATTATATGCATAAAGTTAACCTTTCTCATTTTTTTTAATGACACTGGAAACACCCACTTCTAGTCACCACTAGTCAATGTCAGAGAAGTTGCTAGTTCTGATTATATATGTGTTTGGCCTCCTGTTTATTTGTTACTCACTGCATGTCACTATTTATGTGAACTTAGTTCAAATGGCTAATTTTCCTCCCCAGCCAAGATTAACTTGCAACATTAAACAAATAATTTTATATATATATGAAAATCACTTCAATTCTGTGTGAGAATCATAAGACATCAAGTAGGAAAAAAACGAATAATATATATACAATGAATATTTGAATATAAATCATGTGGAAAAAATATATATGAAGATAATAAGATGTGCAATTTTATCATAAAAAGTACAATAAAAAATAAATTAAATGTGTAAGAGAACCTTAAATGAAAAGAAAAGAATTGTGGGTCGTTGAGCCGATGCTGACTCATGACAACTCTGTAGATATTTTCAGTTTTCAGGGCAGTAGATTTCCAGGCCTTTCATCTATGACGTTAATTGTGGTGTTTTTGTTGTTACTTGAATGCAATTTTCTGCAATCAACACCAAACTATAATGCTAATACCCAGTAGGGGTGACTGATGTGGGACCCAAACCATAGAACTTGAGATTCAAAGCCTACATAGCTAACAAATGCTGAATATAAATAACGAAAATAATGAATCTATTGATAAAACTGTAAATCAGACAAGCAAATCACATAGTCAAACATGAAACGTTAAAAAAAAAAAACTAAATTAAACACACACAGGGTCTAAAAATACATTTATTATGTGAAAAATAAAAATTATTATGTAAAATTAATCTATTCACCTGATTATTGATTATTCACGTGAACCTACTTTAGACTTTTCTGTCAGGGTATCATTATGCAAAGGTGAGATCATGTTCTAAATTATCGATGGGCCTCAGGCTTTATGTGTTACTGTATATTATACCTAGTAACAGGATAATCGTTAATGCCGGATTATTTATTAACGATGCCCCTTAATGTTGCTGCTTGTTTTATTTTGAGCAGAGAGTTTAAACACTTCGATTGCATTTCACACTCGGACTCAAGTGGGGCGTGAGGGGCAACTCGATGGAGGAAATTGTCACTGAAATGTGTGGTCCCTCATCCTAAAAATGTAAATTATTTCTATTTGGCTTGACAGAAGTGCATGGTGATGGCAACTCCAGCTTCATTGTTGCAGCCATTACTGGTGAAAGAGGTGAGGGGGAGGCTGAAAGATTTCATATATCAGATTTGTAGGACGTAGGAGAGCTGGCAGAGTTTAGCATGTAGCTGGGTACAACAGTGTGGGTGTTTATGTGTGTGCGTGAGAAAAGATGAGTTTGACTTATGCTTTAAACTGTATCTTCACCACTCGGTCTTTGGCCTTGAAGAGAGGAGTGCACCATTACCAGTCAGCCTTGGCACTGAGAAGTATTTTTATAACAGAATTACTCATTTCACGAATAAAATACATAAGTTGTCATTACTGAGTGAAAACAAGGATTTTTTTTTGTAAATATGTCTTGCAAACAATTAATCACAGAAAAGTGCAACGCTTCTATGTTTATTAGGGATGATAAGATTCACCGATTTACATTGGTGGATGTGATGCATCGATTTAAATAAGTGTGCATCAAATATAATTTAGCATTTGTATCATTATACATAATTTATAACATAAAAACCGCTTTGGAAACGTTCCCATGTGGTCCGTGCTCTAAACCACGGTGCGGTAATCAGAACAGTGAAGAGTGTGGCAGGGTGATGTTACGACCAGGAAGCCATAAAAGCACATGGAGTGAAACGTCTCTAGGTTATGCATGTAACCCTAGTTCCCTGAGGGAACAAGCTGCGTCGAAACGCGTTCCCAAAGCGTTTTGACGCAGCTCGATTTCCTGGCACTAGCTTCTAAATAGGTATGGAAGCACTGTGTGAGAGACGCTTTGGGAATGCTTGGGGAACGAGATTCCAATCAAGCCATACTGACCAATCCCTGTCTAGTGTGCAAGGGCACAGCTGGAAGGAGGACAGAGGGGTCAGGAGTGGTGGCCTGAGGTGCACAACGCCCCTTCCCAGCGGGATCCTTAGTTGGTATCTGTAATGTATCGTATATTAGGCATTGAGATGTGAATCGCATGCGCAATGTCTATGTGTATAATAATAAAAGAAGTGTAGCATGGTGGTTTGTTATCTCACTTATTTTCATTATTGGATTATTGTCTTTTTGTAAATTTGCAAGTGGTAGAATAGAGAATAAATGCAGGTATTGTACTTAAGTAGCTTTTCTTTTTTCGAAGTATTTAGATTTGGCGAGATTTTTTTTTCTTTATCTTCACTACATTTCAAAGTCAAATATCTTTATATACATTAAGCCCCGTTTATTGCAGTGGTTACATTCCAAAACTGAAAAGAAAAAAAAAAACGCGATAAAGGGACGCCACCCCAAAAATGCTACTTTATGTATACAGCACTGTATTTTTACTTTAACTGGAGTCATATTTTACAGAGTGTATCTCTAGTTAAACTCAAGTACCACTGAAATTTGTGCAAATATATCATGTTTTTAAACCAAATATTAAAACATTACCAGATTCCCCAACATTCTATAGTTTTTCCTGGTTGAAAGTTGGCAAGCTTGTTTATGGTAAAAAAATGCATATTTCCATTTAGTGACCACCATTGAAAAAAAAAGATACAAATAAATCATGGTTAATTAAATGTAATACATATCATGGTATGCATTCTCTTTGCCAGTTATGCTGTTTGGGTAGCTTGTGTACCTGCTCCTGAATATGATTTACAAATAAATTCAGTCATGCCCAGTTTAATAAATGAAACACCACAGCTTTTCCCCCATGAGTTTACATCTTAGATTATACAATTATAATTGATATTTACTGTAGAGTTCACCTCAAGTTTTAAGCCACAGGTGCTTACAATTACTCTAGTGGATTGATGTTGTTGCAGTATTGATGCTGCGTGAGAGATCTACACCTGCACGAACCCTTTGTCCAAGGTAGATAAGCTCCTAGAAGGTTATTTTATTAAATCTCCAAACTGTCAAAGAGACCCCACTGAACACCAATCCAAGTCTATGTTTGGATTTATAGAACCTTTGTACTTCACGGCTAAGCCTATTTGTTACTCCTGTGTAATGACTCATGACTCTAGATATAGTGTATTTGTTTCCTCACATTTGTATCAGGAAAATTCATAATTATTTTTAAGGTAGCCTATTTCTTTTTTCTTTTTTTCCTTTTATACAGGCATGACAATATGTTCAAAACAAAAGAAAGAAGTGTGGGATTCAGAAAAAGACATAACCTTTAAATTTATTACGGATGCTGTTTAGAGTGTACACAGTACCTGGCACGAAATTTGTCCTTCCACTTTTTTTTTTTGCTTTTAGCTCACTGCTGGCTTGCAGATTGAGAGATATATCTGTCTATGAGGTTTGCAATTCACCCTTTTAATAATGAAAGAGTGTATTTCAAATAAATTATCATTTTGGCATAGAGTCGGGGACTTAATTTCAGAAGGTAAGTTAATTTTCTGTCTGGCTCGGTGAGATTAATCAAATTACTTGGACTGGTAAAAAGATTTGTGTTTTTTTTTTTTTTTTTTTTTACAATTAATTTATTTGACTGCAAATGTAGCATAAAAGCAAGAGACAATTTCAGAATAAAGAGCTAATCAGTATAATGAACAATGGCAGACTGGGAACAATAAAGCAGCCTGGGTATGAGTTTTTTAAGCAGTCCTAGTACTTTTACTTTCGTACTATTAAGGATTTTGTGTCAATTCAAAAGTGTACACATCATGCACCAAATGCTTAGCCAGCAGCAGAGAACACAGACAGAGAACGGATAGTTATCAGATATGTCCAGTATTAAATGCTCCATAGGAAACAGCATAATAATGTACATGAGCTCGAACCAGTAATATATTTTCTTATCTCAGCTTCCAACCATTGGAAATATGAACTGGTGTTATTAGCTAGCTAAGTGAAGTAGACTAGCTAGCAAGATCCTTTCATATTTAACAACCTGTATTAAAAGCAGTGGTGGATAAAGTACACAAACTATCTTGAGTTAAAGTAAAGCATCATTAATTATCGCAAGTGGAGATCTATTGAGCCCACTGATTTTTCAGACTTTATTGACTCTTCTTTGAGTTGTGATTCTCTATCTGATGATCTGGATGATAACGTTTCTATGCTGAACTCCGTCCTCCTGTCTGCCCTGGACACATTGGCTCCCTTAAAGTCACGATCTGTTTCTTTTGCACGCTCTGCTCCGTGGTACAATGATGATTTGCGTACAATGAAGGCTTTGTGTCGCAAAATGGAGCGTAGATGGCGCATTTCAGGTTTAACGGTTCATCACCAGGCCTGGAAAGTCAGCTTACTTGAATATAAGGCTGAAATGGTGTCAGCAAGATCTGTGTATTTTTCCCAGATAATTGTCAATAATCAGAAAAACCCTAAACAACTGTTTCACATAATTAATAAGCTGCTTAAAAATCACAGCCTCTCTAATGTTCCAGCTTCAACTCACCTATGTAATATGTTTTTGGAGTTTTTTTAGCACCAAAATAGTAAATATACGTAATCACATTGTTAACACTGCTCCCTCATCCTTAAGTGTGTCTGCATTCTCTGGTATTTGTCTCTCTAACTTTGCTGTTCATGACTCCCAGTCATTATGCAACATGGTTTCAAAATTGAAAGCCTCAACTTCCAGAGTTGATCCGATACCATCTTGTCTTTTTAAATCTTGTTTTGATTCCCTCTCTCCTGCTGTTTTGAGAATTATCAATAACTCTCTGTATACCGGTGTTGTACCATCAGCACTTAAAACTGCTGCTGTCACCCCAGTACCAAAAACTAACAACCTGAACTTTGATAATCCGAACAATTTTCATCCCATCTCTAATCTTCCATTCCTCGCCAAAATTTTAGAACAAACAGTGGCTTCTCAGCTACTTTTGCATCTCTCTACTAATGATCTTTTTGAGCCACTTCAGTCTGGCTTCCGTAAACTCCACAGCACTGAAACGGCGTTAGTTAAGGTCACTAATGATTTATTAATGGCTTCTGATTCCGGCCGTCTATCTATACTGATTCTTCTGGATCTCAGTGCCGCTTTTGATACTATAGATCACGCAATTTTGATTAACCGCTTAGAGACTATTTTTGGGGTTTCTGAATCTGCATTAGAGTGGTTTAAGTCCTACCTTTCTGACCGTAAGCAGTTTGTTGTGATGGGTGATTGCAAGTCTAAGGTTGGTGTGGTGCAATCTGGTGTTCCTCAGGGATGGGTTTTGGGCCCATTACTTTTTAGTATTTATATTTATCCATTTGGCCAGCTTTTAAGATCACTTGGTCTTAACTATCACTTTTATGCCGATGACACTCAGATCTATATACATTCTAAACCTGATGTCAATATGCCTGTGTCTTTTCTCTCTCAATGTTTTACTGAGATTAAGAAATGGATGTCAGAAAATTATCTTTGTCTGAACAGTGACAAGACCGAAGTGATGCTTATTGGTTCACCTCATCAGTTGTGTAAAGCAGAGTCTGTAACTTTTAGTTTGGATGGCTCTGCTTTACAATTCCAAACTAAACTAAAAAATGTAGGGGTGATATTTGACACCAATTTAACATTTGACCATCATGTTCGTAGCACTGTCAAAGCGTCATTTTTTCATCTCAGAAACATTGGCAAATTACGTCCCATGCTGACTTTCTCTGTTGCTGAAAAATTGATCAACACATTTGTATTTTCACGTTTAGACTACTGTAATGCTTTGCTGGCTGGAGTTCCTAAAGCTACCCTAAGTAAATTACAGTTGGTACAAAATTCTGCTGCTAGAATTCTGACTGGGACCAGTGCAAGGGAACACATCACACCTATCCTGGAAAAATTGCACTGGCTTCCAGTTAGTTTTCGTATTGAGTTTAAAATTCTCATGCTCACCTATAAGGCCTTGAATAATCTGGCCCCTCAATATTTATGTGAGCTGTTAACCCCCTACACACCTTCACGTGCTCTACGGTCCTCTGAAGCTGGTCTTCTCACTGCCCAAAAAACACGGCTAAAAACTGTGGGTGATCGGGCTTTTTCTTCTTTGGCTCCTAAACTGTGGAATTCCCTGCCCTCAGAGATCAGGAATGCAGAATCCCTGGGTGTTTTTAAATCCCATCTTAAAACGTACTTTTTTAGGGTAGCTTTTATGTGACTTCTTTGTCTGTTATTTATTGAGTTTTTATTTTTTGTATAGTTAGTTTTAGTGTTTGTATTATTATGTGTATCTTTTAATTTTATCTGTTATGTCAAGCGCTTTGAGAAACTCCTTTTAAAGGCGCTATACAAAATAAAGATTATTATTATTATTATTATTATTATTATTATTATTAATATAAAGATACATTCAGTAAAATATTTGCCTTCAGATGTACCTGAGTGTCCAAAGTAATGATTGTATTGATTTATTATGGCTACAATATTCCTATTACAAAACTCTTCCTTAAAAAACTAGCACACTGATCTATTAATAGAATGATATTCTATAACTGGTTCTATAACCACAAATGACTGTAAAATACTGTAGAAAGGACATTACTCATAATCTTACATTTCAGTGCTCATGTTAGTTCTCACTCTCCAGTGTTCTGTATTGTTTAAAGATTTATATTCACACTCTTTTGAGTCTGGTTCCTCTAAAGGTTTCTTTCTCATGTCATCTAAGGGAGTTGTTCCTTGCCACAGTCGCCATGGCTGCTCATTAGAGATATATACACACTATTCACCTTCACTGTTAAATTCTGTAAAGCTGCTTTGAGACAATGTCTGTTTAGAAAAGCGACATATAGAAATAAACCTGACTTGACTCAACTTGATATCAAGTCAAACACTGAACTATTACAATGATTATGAGCCCAAAACCATCTTTTCAAATACTTCTACAAAAAAAATCAATCACTCAAATAAGGCCACAGGTGTTGTGACAAGTTATAGGCAAGTTAATCATTTATTACTCTCTAAATGTTCTGCTTGCTGTTGAACTGATGCTGAACTGTATGTTTGTGCTAAATAGATACCACCAAGTGGCAATCAAAACAAGTTAAAAAACAGTGCACGCTCTACAATGATTGGTGGCTTGCTGCGTGCTTGAACAGTTACGTTTTATTTATTCATAAATAAATAGGAACTACTGATTTTGCTGAATGTACTTAAGTTAAAACACAGCTTTGAAATGTAGTAAACTCAAAATAAAAGTCTCCCTAAATGGAAAAACTTTACTAAAATTATATAAAAAGCGAACAAATTACATTTACATTGTTACTTCATCATCACAGACTAAAAGTAAAAATGTCCCATGAATGTTCTGTAGTGATTGTATGTTATGTTGAATACTCAATATTTCTGCACCAGCCTTAAAGGTAACCATTTGGATGTTGAATACAGTGTTTCTTTGCTAACATGTATGAATTTCCATGAGCTATCGAGTTAGGTGGGATTTGCTCATTTTTTTCCCCATCTGACTGAAACACATTCAATTTATTTTATTTTTTTTCTTTTGACTTTCACCATACTGTATGTATTAACACGGGTTCATCAAAATGAAACAATCAGAAGTAAAGGCTGTGTCTTAATGATGGTCTGTGCACAGTTGGACTATACTTTAGAATAGTTTTTCTTACAGTCTGCCAATAAAAGATTAAAGCAATAGATGACTCTGTGGCATTGTTCTTCCTTATATTTCCCCAACAGCGTTCCATTCTCCTTTCCAAAATAAAAAAAAGACAGAAGAGGATTGATGGATGGATGAAAAGGGGATATCAGCCTTGTCATCAATTGATGGGGATTTAAAAACTCCTTCACAGAGCCTTGCTCTGAATCTCACCTCTGTCCATGCTGAATCTAGCTCTCCAACATTCATTTCAGCTGACATCCATCATCTGATCCCTGCCTCGCCTGCCCTCGTCGCGTGAGTAATGAAACTTTGCTTAAAGGAACTTAATAGAGCTCTAATCTCCTTTTCCCCTTCAGAGAAGAAAAAAAAAGAAGCAGGAGAGCTGTTTCTCACTTCCAAGATATCCAATTAATTGCCTTACATCTTGCAGAAAGTAGTTGTCATCAGTGACGCATTGGTGAGTAGACCAACCTCAAGGCTGAGGCTCTTTAATGGTGGGCATGAAGCACCAAATGCCTTGAAAACATATAGGAGGCAATTTCTTTAGTAGACGTTAATGTGTCTGAGGTGATGGCATGTAAGTTAATTATAGTTCCTTAACAAAGAAAGACATTTTTCAGCCGATTGTATGTATAAACCAACAGAAAGCACGATGCACTTCTAATAAAACAGGAACCTTTTTGGATAGTAAAGATATATTGGCAATAGAAGATTTACAAACTAAAAATGCAAGGGGGCAAGTTCCTCATTAAAGCTCAGGGGATGTTTGCTGGGAAGCCATTATCTCAGCTTTAGTTTTGTTTCAACAAGGGTTAACAGGTACTATCTCTTAAGCTGATAAGTCTCCTTCTTGAGGGAGCACATTCATAAAGATCCATCCATCTTCATTATATTGTGCCGTTGTGTCAAAGTTTTAGCCCAGGAGAGCTCCATTAAGAGCATGAGTCAAGGCAATCAAATCAATTTCCTAATATGACTACAAGGATGCAAGGATGATGCATCATTACTGTGCCGCTACTTCAAGCTTAGACACACTGTGTGACATATTTTTATTTGCTTGTGAATGGATGAACCAGTGACCTCTGTGTGAAAACTCGTTGGCATGGCAAAATGAGTTATTTAGTTAGTTACTTACTTACTTTTAATGCCTGCAACATGCAAATTTGAGTTTGGCTTCACTATACAGTAGGGATGTGCATCTCCATAACTGCTGACTGCTGCATAACTGAGACGATTTGCATACCCAACGATACGATATTTTAAATACGTATAAAGCAGCTACCAATGTGATACAATTCACCCTATAACGAAGTGCGATCTGATTTCCATTTGATTAAATGTGATTCCCATGTACAGTAAACTATTTATTCATGAAGCTGGTTTTGTGCAGAGGGGCATTGTCATGCTAGGTCTCTTAAAATTTTATACAAAAGTATTGTACATTTGTATATACAAGCTCCAGAAATCTAGAATCCTTTAACAAACCCTGTAATGAGCAAGCCAGAGGCAGCAGTGACAAGAAAACTTCCTGAGACAAAAATAAGAATACAGCTTGAGGGGACCCTGACTCAGAAGGAATTCATATTCCTTGGAGAAACACCACATCATTTGGAAAATTACTTATCAAATGAAAATTACTTTTTAAACAACCAAAACAAATGTACAGAATGTAAAATATCATTAATAATTAAAAAAAGTTAAATATACTCCTATTACAACATGGCCATGTCGTGTTTTATTCCTACTATTCCACATCAATTTAGAAACAGCTACATTTTCTGAATAAATTATGACATTTCAATGATAGTTACTAATATTTTAATGTTGTAGTACCTTCGTAAAACAAGTTAGATCCTGTTTTGCTTTAAAGTGTAACAGGCCATTCTTTATTCACAGCTAAAACTCACATAAATAATGTGTTGTTTTCTCATAAGCCATCACACTACTCAGAAAGAGACTAAATTGACTGGACACATACACACACACACAAACACACACAAACTTGAAATCTTTAATTGCAGTTTTTTTGGGGGGGTTGCAATCACTAAACATTTGCATGTGCATTATTTGTTATCACATATAGCTCTGGACTGGTTATTGCTGCATTGTCAGTGTTATTATGTTATTAGTGTTGTTGTGTTGTTGCACTTAATGATTTTCGCACACATTGGCACAGGTGCGTTTTATATGTAATGTGTATAGGTCTGTTTATTTTAGTTAGTTTTGAGTTATCTGGTGTTATTATGTGTTGTTTTATGTAATACCTCGATCCTGGAGAAACGGTGCTTTAGTTCACTGTGTATTATAGTGTATATGGTTGACAATAAAGCCACTTGACTTTCCTTGCCTTATTCAGTCCCTTTTTTCCATTGTATCTTTCTTGCTAACTTAAAAGGTGAGGAAAATGTAGCTTGTCGAGTCACAATCAGGACAAACATTGCAACACATTTCGTTCTAAAATCTTAAGTATCTGTGTGGGAAATTAATTTAAACCAGAATAAGTATTACTGCTGTCATGAAATATTATTTAAATCCATTAGACATTCAGATTTAAATATATAATAGCACTTACTGTATTTTTTACAATAGAGAAGTGGTAGCTCAGTGGGTAAGATGTCATTGAAGGTCATGGGTTCAAATCCCAGCACCAACAAGCTATTTTAAATTGTTTAGCTGTATAAATAAGAAGACTGTAAATTTCTCTGGTTATGGGCATCTGCCAATTGCCTTAAATGTATAATGTACAAGCACTATGGTACAAGGTTGGATTAATAAGCATTATATACAGTAGTAATCATTACAAAAGAGTTAAATGATATGTTTAGTAACTAGATTCTTTTTATTAAAATTTGAGTTATAATATATGTGTATTATGCATGTTAAAGCACACACTTTTTTACTCATATATGAAAAATAATGCTTGCCAGGGACTAAAATAATACAGAATGGACTGGAGTGTGTTGTTCTGCCTACAGCAAAGCCATTTACCAGTCTATTATAATGTTTCATTTATTAATGTATGAAACGTCACATATTATAATGGTTTATAGTTAGATGTTATAGAACGTTTGCACTTAAGTAATAGCTGCAAAAAAGACATTTTCTTATCAGGCTCGTTCCTTTCACTCTTCAGTAGGTACTAACCACCTCACACTGGAAAAACCCCACAAAACCTTCCAGCTTTCAGATTTCTCACAAGAGTCTAGAAAATAGTAAAGATTGGGCCCTCTGTCTGAAGATCCTTATGCTTGCCACTTTTCCTGTTTTCAACAGATCTAGTAAAAAAATAAGATTGTTCACTTGTTGCCAAACAGGACATCACCTTGAAATAAACCATTGCAGCGAGGTAATCAGTGATATTCATGTCCCTGTCAGTGGTTTTAATGTTACCTTCGATCGGTGTATATAATTAGTGTATAGATTATTTATTAGACTTCTGAATGAATAAAGCCTGCAAAAAATAGGACTCTTAAGATCATCGCTTCAGCACTTCTGCTGTGACTGGAAACATTCAGTTGAGAAACAAAATTATATTCTGAGTGATTATGAAAGAAATATTAACATTACAGACCATAATAAATGTTTGAAAAAGATTTTTTCATGTCCATTAGTGAAACCAGGGCACCTGAGGGATTCTTTAAGTAAGCTTTTAAAATGTCAAGCCATTTTGACCTGAACAAAACATATGGGTTCGAACTTTCTTAATCGAACTTTTGATTCATATAAGCATGCAAATTAAATGGTGAAAAAAAAAAGCCCTAAGGCAAAATCTATGATATTAGATGAAAGTTAAGGGTATACTTTAATCCTAGCTAATGGGTTGAGTACACGCTGGGGGTTGCAAAGTTGTGTCCTTATTAATAATGTTGTGCTGAAGCAAGCTAAACTAATACATATAAATTAGCATCAGAACTGAATACCTGTTATTAATATGTATTCTCTAAAATTTGCATCCACTTAAAGGTTAATGGCATACTTGTTAGATTTAGGCAATTTAGATATTCAGACCTCATCAATCAGATTGTTTGTTGTATTTGAGGCAAAAAACGAAAAATAAAAAAGTCAGACTAATTAAGAAACGCACACCAGTCGCAGTTGAGGGTTCTGGAGCCATTGTGTGCATGTGTATTGTTTATGCAAATACTTTATATTGCGATGAATCACATTCTCATTACAATAGTTTATTTAGCTCTAAAAAGAAACAGATGCTTCTGTCACACCCAGCAGCATGCTGTTCTTCTGGGATGCTACAAACTTTTCCATCCAAGTCTTTACTCTGAGAAGCACATGAAGGGCACTATAAATAGACAAAAAAAAATTATGAGGGCACAGCCTGGAAGGAGATTAGTTTTGTTTACAGATGAAAAAAAAAAAAAACACATTCAATGTTCGGTGGAAGTTTTCACACCACTGGCTCTTTACGCAGTGAGGCCTAGTGAGAGCATCTATTCAGCATCATTGTTTGTATTAAAATAATGGAAATTTAAATAGAGCTTTCATTGAATAAAGTTCAGAATGAAGAAAAAAGAGGATAAAATAGCACAATACATTACAATGGTTTTCAATCTCAAGGTTCAAGGTATGATCAGGCATTGTGTTTTGGGGTTTGAGTGTGTATAAGAAAATTTTAAAAGATCCATTTATGCCTTGATATTTGGCTAATTTTTCGAATAACAATCAGACAAAATGAAACTTTTAATCAGATGCCATTTTCTAGCTAAATAGGTCTGTATGGGAGGGGACTTTAGAGATGAAAAGAGTAATAAAATATTCTACTCAAGCAAAAGTACTGTTACTTCAATAAAGTTTTATATAAGTACAAGTAAACTATCAGTCTAAATATCTTCTCAAGAAAAAGTAGCTAATTTAAGGTTTACTCAGAGTAAAGATTACAGTATTTTTTTATAGCAGGGTGGGATTCTAGTGTATTTCAAAAAGGATAAGAAAATACTGTATACATCTCAAACTAGTTGTACAAAATAAATATGCAACAAAAAAAAAACACTACAGTCTGTGACTTGAGTCTAATCTAGTCTAAAGTTATGCACTTTCACAGCAAAAAAAATCTCCTGTTATAATGTCTTTTATGTTTTAGATTCAGAATCCAGACACTGAGCGCACGCACTGAAAAAATTGCAATTTGACAGCATTTTTAATGTCTGTCTGCATCACTGGCCCATTTTTATCTTTCTTTCTCGTGAGTTTAGCGCATTTGTTCTTCTGCCCAGCAATCAATCAGTGCAATAGTTTCTGGGGAGCTATTACAATACTTAAAAAAAAATATAAAAATAAAAGTAAACAAACAAAAAAAAACCCATAAACACTCAATAACAGTTATGCAATTAAATGTAATTAGTTACTTTTCACCTCTGGGCCACATACAGTTTATTCTTTGTTATTTTTTTTACTTTTTTTATAAAAACCCCAAAACGTTTTTTTGCAAAGCATATGTTTACATACTACCCCCAAATACACAACAATAACTCAATTTACTGAGATGGATTGGTTATAAATACTATGTGTTGTTCCCTGGGTAATCAGCAACAGTTTCTATGTTGTTTAATAGTTTATTGTAAGTTTGTTTTTGAGTCCTGGGCAGTACCCCACTCTTCTGTATATAAAGAAATCTTCAGTACATTATCTGGTTCTCCAGCATTTTTTGCATACTTGCTTCCTTTCCAACAGCAGCTATATGATATAGAGGTCCATATTTTAACACATTGTAAATGTAAATCAGTGCCTTAGTTTCCCCTTAATATGGCATTTAACAGACACCCTTATCCAGAGCAATGTAAAAAAAATGCATTCAAGTCTTTATACATGAATACATCAAGACTGGTTCACCACGCTGCAGTCTAAGGACACCATCAGCCTAAAACACTGCTGGAAGGAATTATGGCACTGTTTTAAAACAAACAAAGAGAAAAAGAGAAAACTATTACAACAATATACTTGAAAACAGCTCTTACAGAAAAGTGCATGCAGTCATGGCCTTATTTGTGTAAATTCAGCTATTGTTGTATATTGTGGAAGTAAACATCTGCTGTGTGAAATCGCTTATTCAGGACAGTACTAAATAAAAATGGTAAATAATAATAAATAAAATCCCTCTTTTGTAATTATTAACATTTTGCAGATTCAGCAAGGCGTATGTAAACTTGTGACCTTTTGCAAGCACAAGTAAAGGGCTAGCATTTAAAATATGGTTACTCCCATATGTGCAAGAAAAAAAAGAATTATACATTTATTATAGGAAATGAGTTTACTTTAATTATCAGCTCTTTCCAGTTTCCTCTTTAATTTCTCTTGGGGTCAAAGTAACTCACAACCTTTACACGATCCTCACTGGTGTCACTGTCCTTAACTGAGCTTTGTTTATTGGTGATGGATTAACATGTCCACTTTGGAAGTGCTTATCTTCATTTTGATGATGCCTTGATGGCACAGGAGCATCACAGACAGCACACACCCAAGAAAGAAATACTTTAGCAACCATGATAAATGCATTTTCAAATCGTTTAATTACTGATTATTTTTATAACATTAATTAGCCACAGTGACAGGCTGTGGGTTTCCCAGACCACTCTATCCAGATTATATCCACGTTTAATCCAGATATACAATATCTGAAAACTGCATTTTCTGCATTTTTGCTTTCAAATGTTTACAAAATGGAATGTTCCACACTGAAACATCTAAAAAACTTACATCAGTAAATGTGCAAGAAGCTTTATCCTGCATTCTTTCTGTCAGATTACTTTCTATCTCTTTGTATTGGTGCACGTGAAAGTTTCATCCTTTTCGAAAAACGTGACCTCTTTAACAACGCTATCAAACTGGATAACAGGTTCAACAACTGTACAACAACATCATCATCCACCATGTTGTTCATTTTGAGTCGAATCGGTCACATGATTGTTTCAAAAGACCAAAAATACCTCTATTTTTTTCAGTTTACATTACAAAAGCAAAAGCAGCATTTTATTCACTTTGGAGAGTTTTTTTAAAAAGGCTTTCTAAAGCAAATTTGACCACTTTGGAAAGTTTTTTAGAGAAACAAATTTTCATTATGAACTGTCCATTCTCCAGCATCGCTTCCAATTGTACAGTAAAATGACTAAAATGTTAATGCATTGAAAACTTCCATGTTGCTCAGCTCTTTAAAACAATAAAGGTATATATACATTTTGCAACAAAAATAGGGGAAAAAAGTCAGTATATACAGACACATACACACACCAGGAGAAAGAGAGTGAGTGAGAGAAAGGGAAAGAGAGAGAGAGAGAGAGAGAGAGAGAGAGAGAGAGAGAGAGAGAGAGAGAATGATGCATTTACTTTCCTGGATTATTCAGTCTGAATAGGTGATCTATATCAAAGATTGACATGAGGTATTAATCTGGAGGCAAAGCACTGCCAAGGCAAGGGCATATCTCTTCTCATTGATATGTTTGCTGCAGTCCAGTAATCAATTGCAGAGAGCTCACAGCCTGCAGAATGGCCCCTGCTGATGAAATGCTGATGTGATGTTTACAAAATGACATGGGGGAAATTCCATATTGCACAGTTCTCATTGTCCCATCTCATTTTCTTGAATAGAGCTATGTGGTGGTTTAAAAAAAAAGGATTGGTTTTTAAACCAATACGCTCAGATATTTGATACATACACACGGTTTACAAGAGGTGCTGTATAATTTGTAATATGATTATGTCATAAATACACACAGGTATATAACGTAATCTGTGATCACAAGGCTGATGGATGGATACATGTGTAAATTGTGGAATGAGATGAAATACTGAGGAATGAGTGTCTGAGGATTGCATGGATCAAAGACAATTATTTTGTTTGTAAAGCTATGTCTATTAGCATTGTGATTCGACAGGACAAGCAAGCATAACTCTTAACTTATAATCATTCTAATTGCGTTTGAACGAAAAATGTGTAAACAAGAGCGGATGAGGTGAATGGAACAACTGTCAAATCATTTAGGTACGAGCAAAAAGCAGGTTTCTTATCTGTTCGTTTTTTGCTTTATTATTACCCCAGGATTAGTTTTTTTTTCCATAATCTTTCGTGTAATTACTTGTTAATGGCTTTCAATTAAGGAATTAAAGCAGCTGTTACAATAGGCAATTTGGCTGGGTACCAGTCAGTGCTCTTTTATTTACTTGCTCGGTTTGAATTGGCACCTTTTCCACTCATTTATATCAATGCACATTTTAAGTAATGTTTATTAAACAGGCTTTAACAAAGCTGTACAACATCCTGGGTGTCATGCATGTTTATGTCTACATTTAAATTAAGATTTTCTGTAGTGTAAAAAAAAAAAAAAAAAAAATAGAAGTAGAAGAATGAAGTTTAAACTAAAGGTCATCAAGAGAATGCCAAGAGTGTGCAAAGCAGTAATCAAAGCAAAAGGTGGCTACTTTGAAGAACCTAGAATATGACATTTTTCAGTTGTTTCACACTTTTTTGTTATTTATATAAATCCATATATAATTCCACATGTGTTAATTCATAGTTTTGATGCCTTCAGTGTGAATCTACAATTTTCATAGTCATGAAAATAAAGAAAACTCTTTGAATGAGAAGGTGTGTCCAAACTTTTGGTCTGTACTGTATATATATATATATATATATATATATATATATATATATATATATATATATATATATATATATATATATATATATATATATATATATATGACCTTTAGTTTAAACTTCATTCTTCTACTTCGCTGGTGGTTAAACATTAACTACACTACCATTTGACTACCAAATGATCATGGTGCCAGGGACATTTAGCCCTTGCTTTCATCTCTACCTGAAGAAAGCCATGGAGCAGTGCTTTTGTCTTTTAATTCGTCAGATCAAGTTTTAAAGCTTCAACTGTCACGCTACTCCAGCCTTCAGTCACCGAAATTGCGCTTGTCAGCTCTGAGATCGTTCGTTGCCATAACTCAGAGCGACTGCATTATTCTATAGCTGCATTCTTTGTTCGATTTCTCATTAATATGATATTGAGGCTTGCTGAAAAAATGGCAAAGGAGAAAAGAGGCTGTTGCTTCAGTGAAAGGAGTGAAACCTGATTGTAATACATAATGTTTGAGAAACTGTGTGCTGCAGAAAGCCACTGGAATTGCACTAGTCTTCATGTGACTGCAGCAAGACTACCAATAGCACTACCATGTATTCATTGAGAGAATGAAATTACAACACTTTATAGACCAAGGAAATGTTTGAGGAGGAAAAAGATTTATTAATGAATATTAATTTCTCATTATGTACAAAAACAATAGAACTCAATGGAACTCCTGAATGTCAACTCAACAATGTACATCCACAAATAACTTTCACATAAATGAAAAAAAGAACTAATTTAACATTTTGTACAACAAAAGTATTCCTTCAAATATCATAACTTGGAAAGGAACTTGGTTCAGAACAAAAGGGTCAGCCATGTCACAGGAGCCCTGGAGCAGTCGAGCATTTAGAGCCTGACTCAAGTGCCCAATACTGGCACTGGCAGTGCTGGGATTTACACTCTTAAGCTTCAAACTTAACCGCTGAACCACCGCTGTTCCCTCATAACTCGAATTAACATAAATTAAATTACATGTAACTGTATTATGGTAATCGAATGAACTCTGGGCTCCTAGGTGTAAGTCTTGAAAGACTGTCTATTCTCACTTAACCAATTATGTGAATTAACCACCGAGAAAGTATTTATTAGGTCATTAGTTGATATTCATTATGGACCTATTTCCTGTCATGAATCGAATAGGCACTAGGTCATTCAATGATTTATTAGAAATATCAATGAAATGGCTTGTTTTCCAAAAGTTATGTCATTATTTATTCAAGAAAAGTAGTGAAGAGGATTTTTTTTCTTACCATCCCATATGTAAATGGTCTGCATGTAGTTCATGCCTCCAGGGTTGTTAGATAGGTTTTTAATAATGTCTAGACTTAAGGCACAGGAAAAATATCAGGAAAAGGAAATGCAGAACAAAATAGTATTTTTGTTTTGCAGTTACAAAACCTTTAAAAATGTGCAAACCTTTGGTGTTTTATAGTTTTTTTGTTTATATGCAACAAACTAGGTAATTTAACAATATAAGGATTTACTTTGACTAAAAATGTATGTAAATATACAGATGGTACACTTTATTTCTATTGAATCAACACAGCTTTAAAAACTCTTGGCATTCAGACAGTTTCTCCAAAAATTCAGTTGAAATACTTTATCACGCCTTTTGTAAAACTTGCCAAAGAAGCTCTTCACTAGTTTGATATTGCTTTCTGACCTTGAGATCCAGTTCATCCATGATGGTTGATACTTCCATGATAGATAACACTCCAGCTGACTTTTAGGTCTCTAAATAATGCTTACAGAGCTTGAACATACTCTATGTGTTAATGTCTTGTTGTATGGTAAAGTCCAGACGGAATTACATGCCGTTGATTTACGGAATGGTAGCACTGTTGGTTTAGTATTCTTTTTACCCAGAATAAGCCTCCAACCTTTCCAGCTCTAAAACAACCCCTAAACCTATAAGCTTTCATCTCTATATATAATTGTGGGTGTGAGATATAGTCTGCTAACATCTCTCATGTTCTCTGTCTTACATAAGTTCTTCTGTTAGAGCCAAAAATGTCCAATTGGGACTTATCTGTCCAATTTTTATTTATTTTTTTCCAGTTTTTTACTTTTCAAATTCTTGCATCTTTTTACAGAGTTTGTTACATACTGTACAGTATAACTAAAAGGAACATGCATGCGTTTTTAAAAAACGGGAAAAGACTAGGTGTTTCCAAAAATCTGACAGCCACTGTAAATCTAAATTTATTATTTAACAAAAAAAAAAAAATCAACAACAAAGAAAAAAAAATATTAATAATAAAAATATTATGATTAGATGAAAAAAAGAGTAAAAATAAATAAATAACTAATATATATATATATATATATATATATATATATATATATATATATATATATATATATATATATATATATATATATATATATATATATATATATATATTTTATCTTTATATTTTATTTATTTTTCATGTTTACAAGTTGGACAGTCATAAACAACAATTCACATACGAATGTGTATGTGACAAATAAAATTGAATTTGAATTAGAAGTACAATTTATGTGGAAACTTCTGAATAGCTCTTAACTCTGAATAATGATGTGCACACTGGTATTAAACTCGAATGTGAATTCTATATGAATGAACCAGCAATGAACCAGTAAATTATTTTGATCAGGAATTGTCACTGTTCGTTGTCTTTGCTTATTTTCAGTGGATGGAAAAGACATCCGGTTATGCATTAGAAGTTGTAGAACTATCTAAAGACATCAGTTATCTATAAATGCCTTAATGTTACTGTGCACTTTATGGTGTGTAATTATTGCTAAGTAGTACAATAAATCAGCTAATGTAAAGCATTTCTGGAAATATTAATGAGCCACAGTAGTTAATGACTGTGTGTGTGTGTGTGTGTGTGTGTGTGTGTGTGTGTGTGTGTGTGTGTATCTGAGAAAGAAAAGAGCAATTGAGAGCAGACCGTGAGCAACACTGACTGCAAAAGCAAACACGCTCTGAAATATTCATGCCGAAATTCTCACCTGGGAAAAACCCGAAGTGAATTCTCCCCTCTTGTTTTTATGTGACCCACAGGAATAGGCATACAGTGCACGATTATTTGCAGTTTGCTCATTTAATTGCTTAAATTCCAAAACAGCCGCATAGGTAGAGGATAATGGAGCACTGAAATGACTGTTTGTGCCAGACAGCAAATGAAGACACGACAGCATCTGTTCTTTCGGGCTTGGACAATGCATTCATCAACCTTTCATTATTGGCAATCAATGTTCATTTTTTCAGTCAACCCATGCAAACCTTATGTAATAGAATGCTATGGACATCAATGTTCTTTTTACAATTGAACAAATATCCCACTCTCTGCGTCTTGCCTTCCCCACGTCTTTTGTTTATGCTTGCAGCGTTTCTGCATGTTCCGGAAGCTTGAGTGTCACCACAGCTACACATTAACAGTGACATTTTTCACACAGCCGGACTTCATCAGTTTACTCGTCTTTCCTGACGATGAAGTCTTCTCTGTCGCTGTCTTTCCCTTTATCTCACTATTCAGAAGTCACCAGAAACATCCTTGTTCTTCGACAGACACTTATTCAGAGTACCTTGTTTTCCCATTCGTGTGCTGCTCTACACCATTTGTATTTAAACCTAGTAACAATCCTAAGGACCTGGGTGATGTATAAGGAGACTGCTGAACAGCATAATCAGCATCTCGCTTGCTATATTTGGTCATTCAAGTCATAGCACAGTGTCTGTCTTCATTCCAGGAATAAGTCGAGCAGAAGATAGTGGACAAGGTCTAGGTTTAAGCAGCCGAGATGTATTATTCTGCATTCATAAGGACTAGAATATAAGAATGAGTTCCAGGAGAATAAATTCAGTTATTTTTGTTTGTTTGCTTTGCTTTTTTTAAACAGACTGTCAATACGATTAAAAGGTGAAAGCAAATAGCTTCAGTGAAGTTTTCGGCAAACTTAAATTGTCTGTGTAGATCAATATTCAATATGTAGATCAAGATTACGTTTCACTTATAATATTAACATCAATTTGAAATAAAACATGCCCTATGTTCCTATTTTTTTATTTTTTTATTTTTTATTTATTTTTTTTTTTTTATAAGGATCTGCCATAAATACCAAACATAGCACATTTAAGATAAAAGAAAGAAATCCATCAATATAAGAATATAAGGTCATGTTTTTTGCATTACATTATTTCCAAAAAAAAAAAAAAAAAAAAACATTAATATGGATTATTTTAGCACATCTACTACACTTACAGAAAAAGTCTTCAAACGGTATACTGAGGCTTGGACTGATTTTCTCTAGCCCACACCATAGATTTCTTATTATTGACAAACATGTCACGTGATTACATGCTGTAAACTGTTGCACTGATTACACCACTCCACCTCATGCTGTCTTTTTTTGCACTATTATGATCACTTTCAATCGTACCCTTCTGTTTGTATATTCAGATTGCACCTTATACAGTATTACTGTAATATATATAGCACCTTTGCACTTCATAATATGTTTATTGTATATCTATATATTTATATTAGATTTATTTATATACATTGCTACTTGCACTTCTGCTTAGATGCTAATAATAACAATAAAAAATGATCTAATCTAATCTAATCTAATCTAATCTAAAACACCTCAGAAGTTTTGCCTTTATGTGGTCTGAGAGTTCTATAATATTATCTCTCCAAAGACTGAAAAAATCAAAGTACATTCATGACTGTAATGCATAGAAATGAGAAAAGATATTTACTTTATTATCTATTGTTTTATTATCTGTATATTCCTCCCCCAAAAAGCTTGTGGAAGGACAAACTAAATTACAAAAACAAAAAACTAAGCACACATTGTCTGATCAAAGTACAAGTTATAGAAAAAGGACAAAAATATATATTATATTTTCCTTTCTAAACTCACTACCGTAATTTCCGATCTATTAAGCCATATATAAGCCGCACCCACTGAATTTGACAAAGATTTTTATTTTGAACATAAATACGCCGCACCTGTCTATAAGCCGCACCTGTCTCTCCTACACTGAAACTAATGAACTTTACACAGGCTTTAATGAAAGACAGTGTCTGTTACACGGCTTGTATCTAAACAGTAGCCTACCAAGAAAGTCATTGTTCACTGTCTTCCTCTTTCCTTTCACAACAATTTCTCTCTGGAGTTTTTCTTTTGGCATCGTCGTGCGTTTAAAAATCACCATCGGTGATCTTTTCTCTCGATGCCGTGCAGCTCAGAACACAGGTGAAGTGTGTTTTTTCATGCCCGGTTGTTTTCAGCGTGACAAATTATTCGCATTTCCTGTAGACAGTCCGAGTGAGTGGCAGGTCAAACATCAGAGGAACATCATCCATATTTATGATGTGGTGCGGCCCGATTCAGTGGGAGCGCATCTGATTTAATATAAAGATTTTTATTGGTTCACCTGAACCTGTTCCGCAATTTTGTTGGTGTAATGTATGGGGTTCAGTGTTTTGTCTTGAAGCTTGTGAAAAGGGGAAAAACCCAGGAAAAATCCATAAATTTGCAGCTTCGTTGTTTAAGCCGCGGGGTTCAATGGGTGGGAAAAAAGTAGTTATAGTCCGGAAAATACGGTACTCTTGTAACATTTATTCCTGCTCCGAACTGAAATGAACTACCGAACGTATAACTTTATTCTGGGCAGGACCAGTATCCCAAGAAACCTTGGTGTAAAATTTAATATATAGTATATTTTTTATTGTATAATTTATTTTTAATTAGCTCAATCCCTGACTCTCTTCAAGCACACAGTCTGTAATTAAAGCCAGCAGGTGGGAAAGGCACTTCAAAATCTGAAGGATTTCATCATTAAAAAATAAAACCTCCTTCACTGCCTGAGACAGATGACAAAAATAAAGAGTGTGAGATGTGTGGATGTGGATGTTGGCATAAGGTTTAACCGGAAATAAAAGTGCATAATAAGTAAGGACTTGGAACAAAAGTGTTGTGGAAATCTTCAAAACAATTATATTCGAAGGATATTAGAAATGAGGAAAGTTTTTAGTGATCTCTAAAGTCTAGCAATTTACCTTTTTTGTTTTTTTTGTTTGTTTTAAAGCTTTAGAAAAGCATGGAAATTAAAAGACAAATCAATATTATGCAACAGTACAGTCAGAAAAAAAGTTGGATTGCTTGTTTGTTTGTTTTTTTTGTTGTTTTGTCAAATTAGACCTTTTTTAACCTTAATAATGCAACCAATTTTTTCACAGCTGAACTTCCCCTTGGCCAGTTCAAACTGATATATCTAATCCCAATGCATAAAAAGGCTTGGCTATGTACAACCCCAAGTTGTACAATAAAAAGTTGGCACACTGTGTAAAATGTAAATAAAAAAGAATGCAATGATTTACAAATCTAATAAAGCAATATTTTATTTAAAATATCACATAGAAAACATATCAAATGTTTAAACTCTACTATTTTAAGAAAAAATATGGTAATTTTAAAATTGACTTCAACAACACGTCTCAAAAATTTTGGAAAAGTAAGTGACACTAAGAGCTGGAAGAATGTTTTACTCATTTGGTTAATCAAAAACAGGTCAAAGGTTCACCAGTCTGTGGGAAGCTGCGTTTATCAATGTTCCTTAACATTTTGAAATTCGGGTTTATTGGGGTATTGGTGTAATTAGAATAGAAGAATACACTGCCTGTGCAGCAGAGGTGAATTTGAAGTGTACAACCACTGACTGTTTAGCTTTATGACTCAACACACTTAGTACACGTAATGAATTTTATCAGAAGGACAGGTAGTAGTGGCTGTGTTAACAGGCACAGCAACACCCTGCTTACAAGCAAGTGTATGAACGCAAATCGCATGTAAATATGCACTTGCCCGCTGCAGTATTGTTGATATGCTTGCTAGTGCATTAATATGCTCCAGACATCCTTATTAAGATTGGTGGGGTTTACAGTGTCATTATCAGTTGTTGGATGGGTAAATTCACCGATCCGACTTTCATGCTGGATGGTGTGCATCTGTAGCACATCTCATGAATTACTGCCTTTTCCTCTGTCATAAAAATCAATGAACGCGGGCAGGCGTGAAGCACCTACTGTGCACTTTTGAACCGGCACAGACCACCAGCAGTTAAAATGCGCCTTGCTCAGCAGCGCTGTTTATAACAGCCCACAGACACTAAGTGTGATGAGAGAGAGTGGGTTGAAATTGAATAGTCTGCATGAGCTTGGAATATAGGTGTGTGTGCGTGTGTGTGTTAGGGGGTGTGGTGGGGGTTCTTATTTAATTCAGTATGAACTATATCAAGTGGACAGCCAAGATTGATATTCATCAACAATTGCAAAAATGGGTTGCCAGATCTAACAACAGGCAACCCAATGTTACTTTATTACTCATCTCCTCCTCCCAATACAAACGAACAAATAAACAAACATGAAACATAAAAAAGGGCCCAAAATTGCAAAAACAAGTAAACATATTTACACATGAGACAGCATTTTCTAATTAAACCTCAGGGTGCGCAAATCGATGAAAGCTTTCCTCTCACTGTTCCTGCCAGAGTGTGAGGTAATTGGTATTGCTTTTGGGTCATTCCACAACTGGTAAACTGTCCAAAGGTAAAGTGTTTTTTTTTTACAGCAACCTATTACATAATTTCCCAGATAAAATAAAATGCCCTCTATAGCTACACTGTACCTTACAATTATTATTAATATTATTATTGTTATTATTATTGTATTATATATTTACTAGGAACAAATGTATTTATAGACATCCATGCGATAATCCATTCAGCAGCAAAAAGAAAATCTCACTGTCACTTAATGATTTTGATTATGGTATTTTTGTTGGTTTCAGTTTTTCTGTAACTGTTGGTTTCCTGGGATTTTCTATCTATCTATCTATCTATCTATCTATCTATCTATCTATCTATCTATCTATCTATCTATCTATCTATCTATCTATCTATCTATCTATCTATCTATCTATCTATCTATGTGGTATGTATATGTACATATCGGATAAGCGAAGTACTGTATTGATATTTTACTTCATTTTATAATTAATAATTTTTTGGTCTATCGTGCTATCCGCGAGAGACCGGGAAAATCAGTGAAACAAATTAGTTATGTGGCAAATGCAATTCTGTGACGAACCGGGGGCGCGAGCTTCAAATTGTGGTAAAGGGGGGATTGTTTTTTATATATATATATATATTTATATCCATAGTTCCCAGAGGGAACGAGACTCTGCGTCAAACAACGCTTTAAAAACGCTTCCGCTTTGTCCACGCTGTGACTCACGTGTGTAATCAGGCCAACTGAAAGCACGGCATCACCGCTGGTGTGATGTCATGATCAGGAGGATATAAGGGCACATAGAGTGAAACTGGAGACCAACGGACTGATAAAAGGGATAAAATAGCATCCACAATCCATCTTCTAAGTGTCTGTTAGTTTGGAGGGAGACCTCTACTCGAAAGGCCATAGCAGATGAACAGCTGCTCTGAATTCCTCCACAGTTCTGTTCTGTGGACGTATATGTCCAGTGTTGTTTAAGATTCTCTTGGTCCGGGGCCTGAAAAGGTCATTATTACCTATTTACGACCTGCTAAACAAATAGGCGAGGAGGGGAATTGGCTTCACAGATAACCTTTATATTGAAAAGGGGCATACACTCATTTCCAGCCCCGTTTTGAGTTATATGAGTCTTAGATTTCCCTACTCACCGTCTGTGTTTCCACATTGTGCGTATGCAGGGCTCAGAGTTTACTTACAGGTATTCACTTTCTTCTGTCAAGTTATTTTTTTTATAAATCGCAACCTTGTGGCTTGTAAATGTTTTCAGCCTCAGTTTGTGCATACGCCACGTTTATAAATGAGACCCCTTGACAGGTAACACAGAAAATGCTGCAGAATTGAAAATGGAGAAACAGAGATGAAATAGCGAGGGGCAAGAAGATTCAGACCAAATAACACATCAGAAAGTTTCCAAAGTTTGGGATAACTTCAAACTAAAACATAAAGAAAACACCATACAGTATGTTTGTCTTTTTTCTTAATAATTTAATATTGATGTTTATATATATATATATATATATATATATATATATATATATATATATATATATATATATATATATATATATATATATTTTTTTTTTTTATGTAATATGTCAACTAAATGTACTAAAAGGGTTTAGATTTGACAGATAGAACTTTCAGAAATTAAAGGTGGACATTATAGGGAAGGAAAGGAAAGGAAAGGAAAGGAAAGGAAAGGAAAGGAAAGGAAAGGAAAGGAAAGGAAAGGAAAGGAAAGGAAAGTCTGAGAGCACTCTTTTCCAAAATCCTTTTCCATGATTCTTAGAGTATCTATAAGCACAAAATCAATATCAATACAAAATCAGCTTCTTTGTATAACTTGGCACAGAGTAGATGTGTATCTTTATAGAATTTACTAGGCATAGATCTAATCTCACTTAAAAACTATCCATCCACTTAGGCACAGATCAAGCAAAGACGTTACTGTATGTCATGTCTCTTAAACACATTATATGAGCAAATTAGGACACTTGACTTTTCCAGCCTTACCTGATTTTTTTTTCCAAAACTGTTACTAAAGATTTGCAGGCACATAATTGTATATAATGTCTTTGGATGCAGTAGAATTAAATTTTCTCTTCACATGAACTAGAAGACCCAATTCTGTTTACCATGACAAGGCCCCAGTACTGAGCTCTGCACAAATCACCTGAACTAGAAGACCCAATTCTGTTTACCATGACAAGGCCCCAGTACTGAGCTCTGCACAAATCACCACAATCACACAGCAACATCATGAGGAATATCATCCTAGAAGCGTGGAGGTTATTATAACAGCAAATGGAGACAAAGTACATATAAATCTTATGGTCAGGTGTCCACAAACATGTCTGTATAGTGTACGTTCCAGTTGATACACAATTTGAAAACAGAGTTAAATTGATAAGATTGTAATGTTTTCTGTGTATATTATGCCTACTATGAGTAATAATCCATTACCATAAGTGTTAATTTTCCTTGAAACTTAAACAACTCCCACTCACTTTCCTCTCGATCACTAAACTCAATCAGACATGCTCTTTAAGCCCTGTCAATCTCCTTCATCTCAGTTCTCTGTTTCTCTTCATCTCCTTAGAATAACACATTAACTTCTATCTCAGATTTGAAACTGAATGCTTAAAAAGAGATTAATCAGTACTAACACTTTTTGTCTTTTTCAAAATATGATCATGTTGTATATCCATCTGCAGGTTAATGATGTTAGGGATATAAAATTTCATTAGGGTTAATTACAAACTTTGATGTTTGACAAATAACGACCTGTTGTGACTTGTGTGAATAGCCGAAATTGAAAATGAATAAATTTATTCACAAACACCAGGATCAGCTATCAGGACACAGTGTTTTCTACAGAAATTAGTTTTTATAAGGTTCTATCTGGTATAAGCATAAATGATTATTTAAGAAGCAAACCCTGAGAACAAACCCAGCTCCATGTGTTTTAAATCCAATCTGAGCCTTTCTTTTATGCAATTCTTTATACAGTTTCATCATTTACCTCTAAAATAGATTCCACAGGTTGACAGATTTCAAAGCTATTTCGAGCTATTTATTGGAGCCATGAACCTTTCACTCACAAAACACAATGTTGAATGTTTTGATCAATTTAACTGACCTTTTGAAGACATGATTAGCTCTTAAAATTCTGTATAATAACTTAGATAATGGTAGGTTTCGATTTCTACAATTGAAACCTCTGGCTATGTGTCTAAGATCCCCAAAAACAAACACTGGTTTAAATAAGTAAATACTCAAGCTGGTCTTCGATTCTTCGACCTGTCCACTATTATCACCTGAGATAGATGTTAGTGCTAAGTCTGAACCAGCTGATAAATGATTTATTGATTTATTGATTTACTTGCTTACCCATTTGGTTACTTAGTTGGTCTTCTGTTTGTTATGCATAAGTGAATGCTGCCATTTGTCTTTTAAGATAGAGGAACTCTTACACCAGCCGTACAAGCAAAATGCTTTTGTGAATGTAGGACTTGGAACCAGCTGATATTCAAAACTATATGTAATTTTGTTTACTAGTGTCCTATGTTTGTTAACAATAGAAATTTAAATACATTTAATGTCACAAAATCCCATGATTGTTAAACTTAATATACACATGTATACAGGCAGAAAACAAATTCTGATTTACAAAGAAATCAATGATCTTGTCTTTACTGTATCCATAGAGCAAACACAATGCTTGATGAATGTCTCTCTCCAGGCTAAAAGCATCTTTATCTTCTCGACAGCTAAATTAGGAGAGCTAAATGTTCTTAAATCAATAAACTTGATGATAAAGCTAATATTTTTGCAAAGCATTAGTCCTAGTGGGCTTACTACGTCCCCAGACATGTTAGCAAAAGTACCTGAATGAATAATACATCCATTTACTGGCACACAGTTTGCAACTTGTCTAAAGCTAAGCTAATTGGATATAATTATTGTCACATCAGCAATAATCCGTGAGGGAAAAAGCACTGGTACAGCCTAATTATGTTCACTCATTCTTCATGTTCCACCAACTTTCATATCAAGATATCAAGTCTTTAATGTAGTGCTCTTTCTTAGCTATTCTGCAAAATAACTGATCTCAATTTGCTGAAAATAAGAAAATGCAAGAATTACAATTAATCTGTAATCTTAAGGATTCTTCGCAGGGGCCATAAAAATTGCCTACACACATGAATGAGTCTATTTCACACATGGGATGAGAAGGAGCCATTGTTTAATGTGTGGTGTGGTGTGTTCTATACATATTAAGTAGGAATCTTGTTTTAGGTGGCTTTATACTAGACAGGAAATGTTCCTTATAAATCTATATGTTTGGATTTGTTACATATTTAAGAATAAAGTCCACTTTAATCTTTTAACTATTAAAAGAGGCTTATTTATGTACCTAAAATAGTACCAGAACAATACGGACTACAACAATGTTTTTGTTTGTGTCCTGATATGTAACTCAATTGCAGTGTTGTGCTAGTTACTAAGAAATAGTAACTAGTTACAGTTACTAGTTACTTCATTCAAAAACTGAATATATCACAAGGATTTTTGAAATAAATAACAAAACAAGCTGAATAATATATTCAGAATAAAAAGCTAAAGTGGTTTCTGCATCAAAAAAGCTGTTGTGTTGAGCCCTTAAAAATGTTCCTTTCACAGCTTAAGTATGAAAACTATCAACAATGTGCAACATAACACAAAACATTTTGAAATGAATAAATGAAAGCAATCTGAACTATTCAGAATCAATTTGGAGAAACTCAGCACCAAAAAACCTGCTATTATTGACAACTATAAATAATATGCATAAAAAAAAATATATATAAAAGCTGTTTAACTTCGAGTGTGTCCACCGACACCGGGTTAGCTTCTAGCTTCACCGAGGCATGTAGTTTCTGGAGGTGCTTCGACAGATTAGAGTTGCTGTTTATCGCAGTAGATACGACCTTTGAACCAGAAAGACACAACTTACATTTGACTAAAAGATGTTTGTCTTTATGCTCAACTAAAGAGAAATAATGAGCATATTTCCACTTTGAGAAACTCGTCTTGCTCTTGCCTTGACTCTCCATTACTGACCCACTTACTTGAATAAACAGAAACATGCCCACAGTGCGTCTTCTTCATGCTTACAGTGGTTTATCCACCAATCCTACAATGCGTCGCTGCTGTACACAGGTTAGACTGTAGGCTACACTTCAGCCAAAATTAATTAATATAAAAAAGTAACGGACAACGCATATGGTAACAGTAACGGAGTTACTTTATTTAAAAAGTAATGCGTTAGAGTATTAGTTACTGTCAAATGTAACTGCATTACAGTAATGCGTTACTAGTAACACGTTATTGCCCAACACTGCTCAATGGTCTCTTAATCAAATTGATGGGTGAGAGTGCAAGGCCAAAAAGAAGATCCCGACAAGCTTTGCCCCCGAAAGCAAAGTTCAGAAACTTCCTGTGTAGAGGAAGGATGGGTATGTGAAAGTATGCGTCCCTCAGATCTATCGAGACAAACCAGTCCTTGGACCTGATTTAAGACTTGATTTGTTCAGCATGAGCATCTTGAACCTGAATGTTTTCTATTCTTTTTATACCACATCAGTTTGCCAAGGCACATTTAATTTCAATAATAAATTTCTCAATGACATTTAAATCAGAAATGTTTATAATCACATTTTACATTGTGAAAAGCAAAAAAAAAAAAAAACCATGACCATTCTCTGAACCATGTGTGTAATCTGTCTAAAAGAAAAGCACGACATCAATGGGTTAGAGAAAGGCACTGGCCATGCCTGGAATAAACTCCAGACACGAAAGGCTTGGACAGGGCCTCCAAAACTACTCCAGGCATGAAGGCACTCTAGGTCGCACCTGATGTCTCAGCTTCCAGGTACCGTGGTGGAAAATCGTTACCAACAGCTTTATCTCTAGCGACTGCTTAGCAGGCGGAGCATGGTATGCCGCAATAGCACACACGTAAAACCTTTAGTTTGGAAGGACACAACCCTCTGGTGAACTCTTCCTAAACTAATTCCTGCACTGGGAAAACTGGGCAATTAACTGAATCTAACTGATGGTTCTCTTTCCATAAAGTGAATAGACACCATTTCATGGTGTACAGAAAAGCATACAGGTGTGGCTTCAGAGCTGGATGAGTGAGGAAAAACCACTGGGGACAGTGCAAGGTCTCTCGAGTCGCAAACAGGTCTACTTGTACTCTGTAAATCTTCCTCCAAATTTGCTCCACCACTTCTGGGGGAAGCCTCCACTTCCCGGGCCTCAGCCCTTGCCTCAGAAGGCTGTCTGCTCCCTGGTCTAGGCATCCTGGGATGTACACTGCCTTCAATAAGAGCAGCTTCCCCTGGGCCAACAGGAGGATCTCATGTGCCAGCTTGTAAAGAAGGCAGGAGTGCAGACCCTCCTGATAGTTGATTAAGAGGCCGCTGATGTGTTGTCCGTCCGGATTAGCACTTGATGTCCCCTTTGGTCTGAGATGAAATGCTTAAACACTAAAAGCATGGCTAGGATCTTTAGGCAGTTGATGTGCCACAAGTGATGGGGTCTTTTTCATAGACCCTATCTCTAGGCAGTTGATGTGCCACAAGAGATGGGGTCTTTTTCATAGACCTTAGGTGTGACCACATCCCGTTAGAAAAGCATCCATCGTTAGCGTCATGCGATGACAAAGAGCCCCCAACACAGGGCCCTGTGACAGAAACCCAGGTTTTTACCACATGTCTAAAGCCCATAAGGCTTACCACATGATAGCAAATTCCAGAAACTTCTTGTGTAGAGGAAGGATGGCTATGTGGAAGTATGCGTTCCTCAGATCTACCGTGGCAAACCAGTCCTTGGACCTGATTTGAGATTTGATTTGTTCAGCATGAGCATCTTGATTCTGAGCCTCATGAGTGATCGGTTCAGCTGAAGCAAATCCGAAATAGGATGCAGCTCCCCATTGTTCTTGGGAACTATGAAGTCCCGGCTATATAACCCGGACTTTCTGTCAAGTGGAGGGTCCACCTCGATCGCATCCTTCCTTAAGAGAGTGTGTTCTTCCTGTTCCATAACCAGAGCCTATTTGGTTACACCCCCTTGAATTGAGGCGAACAAGGCCCGAACTGAATTGTGTAGCCTCTTTCTACAGTGTGCAGGACCCATTAAAACAGGAGCAGGAGTTTCCAGGCTGCCAGATAGTCTCTTAAGGGAATCAGTCTCTAGAGACTGTGTTATACCACATTACATCACATATCACTGTGATTAAAGAGACAGAGAGAGATACTGGAGACTGACCTCTGGCATACCTAGAGCAGGTCGAGCAGTGCCCAGAGGCTGTTCTAGGGGCCTCCTACAAATCCGCGACGGTCCTTGGTGGGAGCTGAGGGAGGCACTCACTGTAGACTGTGCCCTGAAACACCACAGGTGACAGACTGATCTACAGAGGGCACTGAGGAGAGGTGGGCACATTGTGCTGAGGCATACACTACCCCCCCGCTAAGTGGGACCCCTCAGAGAACCTGAGTGGTCAGGACTTTTTTATCAAAGCCCTCTTATTGAAGATGACGGTCATCAGATCCGTAACTTCCATGGGCTTGGACCTGGGCCGACCGAGCGTTCTCCACCCCCAAACAAGCTAAACATAGACTGAAAGATTGCTTGCTTCTTTTTTCCTCCATTGATCCATTTTTTTTTCTTTTTTTTCTTTACCAGTACTTACCTGCCAGAAGGAAAAACACAGACACACAGAGTTATTTCTAAAAAATCAGATGCAAGCACCGTCTCTACGGCATGTGCTTTTATAGCTTGCTGGTCATGACGTGACACCGCCACTGACGTCACACTATTCTATTGGAAGGATTACACACATGCTTCAGAGCCTGGTCACGCAGAGGCTTTCCCAAAGCATTGTTCATGCAGCTCGAGTTCCCGAAAGGGGATACTGCAAAGTGCGCTGTCATGAAGACTCTTCTGTTTTTGAAAATTTACTGACTAGTGAAACGTGCTGACACTAAGACTGCTTCCATAAATATTAAACAACCCCTTACAGAATGCTTTACTATATCAACCCTGGTGCATTTTTCTTTGTACAACACCGTGTTATACCACATTACATCACATATCACTGTGATTAAAGAGACAGAGAGAGATACTGAGAGAGAGAGAGAGAGAGAGAGAGAGAGAGAGAGAGAGAGAGAGATATTTGGCCTTCCGTTTTGATGATAGAAATAAACCAATATTTACTCATAATCCTTCCAAATGCCCTATTTCCACTTATCATCCATAAGAAAGAGGTCCTTCCTATTGCATGCAAATAGCAGTCACACACTAGAGAGTAATTTTCCGTTTGTAAATAGGAAGCCATTGACGTTGGTTCTCTCTGCATGAGAATGTGGCTGGGATCATTAGGAGATGAATATTTCTGTTTAGCCTTGAAGGCCATTCCATGCCATCCCACTGTCATTACAAAGAGGATGCCTGTGTGGGAGAAAGGACAAATGACAAAACTCTATATTTATTTATTTATTTATTTATTTATTTATTTATTTATTTATTTATTTAATCTGGACTCAAGTAAAGTGTCTCATCTCATCCACCTAAGACTGGCGGCAGCAATGGGTAATGCACTGGCACAATAGACACAAAAGGCTGAATTTAAATGAAAGGGTTCTTGACCTTCTCATTACTCTGCTTGTCCATCATATGCAAATAAATGGTAACAAATATTATATATTTTGAATATATACACATAAGTGTACAAAAACCTTAAGCGTTTAAATGATGAGGTAAAGTTACATTATTTTTGCAAGCACTGAACGCATGCTGTTTGTTTAATATGGTTTCTCCTTGATTATTTCTCCTTAATTTGGGCACATGCCAGTTGACCAAAAGAAAGACGTGGCAAAAGTTAAAGCTCTGGGTTACTAATAAGAAGGTCAGAGTTTCAAGCATCAGCTCTGCCAAAGTGCCACTGCTGGGCCCTTGAGCAAGGCCCCTAACCTAGCCTGTCATGGCTGACCCTGCACTTTGACCCCAGCTTCCTAACAAGCTGGGATATGTGAAGAAAATAATTACATTTGCTGTAGTGCATTTAGGAGGAAGAAAATGGCTTCTTCTTCCCACCTGTTTCCCCAATATGATCTATCTATCCACTGATCTGCCAACCAGAAAGCATTGAGGCTTGCATGCAACATCACATACTTGGATGAAAAGTGTAATTTGCCTTCTTCTTCATTCATTATGGCAGGGGTGAGAACTCTTGACCCTGAAAGTGGCATTAACAGGATTTGAACTCAAAAGAATGTCACCACTGAAAATAAAAAGATCCTCTATTTTGATAGTATGAAGGAATATAAGAAAATATTCCACTGCATTTGTAGAAGCACAATTGATTGCATCTATTACAGGAGGAGCACGGTAAATGCACAGATAGTGATGATTGATCCTTTTGGGCCTGAGATATTTGTGGCTGTCTTACTACATTTATAAAGTGGTAGTTGAAACAGCTTGCATCATTTCATACTGATCATTGAATACACTCCTGGCACACAAGTATACCTGTTACAAGCGTGTTTTTTTCTGTATTAGTTGCATTTCTTTAAAAAGACAAAAAAGTTTTACTTGTGCATATAACATGTAGGATGTGTCGCATGATTGTCATTAGTTAACTCATGATTAATCAAACATTTTCATTTGTTCTAGATGTACCTTATATAAAATAAATAAAACGTTTTTAATACTCTAATCAACATAGGCAGGACAAATATGGATGCTTTATGCAAATGAATGTTCATTATTAGTGAAACCAAAATCAACTTTAAGAAGCATGGAGACAAAATATTCTTGTGAATGTTTTAAAGTAATAAAGTTTTTTTTATTTATGTAAATGGGGAGAACAAATGGTACTTTTGCTATGTTTCCATATGGACCATTTTAATTGCGGAACGGGTTCAGGTGAACCAATGAAACTCTTTATATTAAATCAGATGCGCTCCCCCTGAATCGGGCCACAGCAGATCATAAATATGGATGATGGTGCTCTGACTTTTGACCTGCCGCTCACTCTGAATTTCTACAGGACCGGTGAATCATTCGTCACGCTGAAAACAACCGGGCATGAAAAAAACGCACTTCACCTGTGTTCTGAGCTGCACGGCATCGTGAGAAAAGCTTCACCGGTGTTGATTTTTAAACGCATGATGATGCCAAAAGAAAAACTCCCGAGAGAAATAGTTGTGAAAGGAAGGAGGAAGACAGTGAACAATGACTTTCTTGGTAGGCTACTGTTTAGATACAAGCCATGTTTCAGTCACTGTTTTTCATTAAAGCCTGTGTAAAGTTCATTAGTTTCAGTGTAGACACCTGCGGCTTATGGACAGGTGCGGCATATTTATGTTCAAAATAAAAATATTTGTAAAATTCAGTGGGTGCGGCTTATATTCAGGTGCGCTAAATAGTCCGGAAATTACAGTATGTATATATATATATATATATATATATATATATATATATATATATATATATATATATATATATACAGATAGATGATAGATAGATAGATAGATAGATAGATAGATAGATAGATAGATAGATAGATAGATAGATAGATAGATAGATAGATAGATAGATAGATGGAAACACACACATAGGGATAATTAAGCACTGAAGGACTTATCAGTGGATTGTGTAAAGGTCAGTGCATATACAGGTAGGTGTAATACTTAAACAGCCTGAGAATTTTTACCTGTGTTGACAGCAACACCTAAAATGCCTTTAGTGTACCCAAGATGCAGCATACTTGCTTGCCCACTGAATTCTGAACTGTCAACTTTCTTAACGCATCAGTGTGCATAAAAGTAAGCATTTTAATGCCCATATTATGCCTCTGATTTAAAATCAAACCCCACATTCAAAGCTAAAGCAGTTTAGTGTTAAGTTCTAAAATCTTGAAAACATCGGTGGGTGGATTATTTTCAGGCATTGACAAAAACATTTTATCTATGGATAGTGAAAAACAGTCAAGGGCTATAACACAAGCACTGTTCTTTGAAGTGCTGAAGGACTTGGAGGACATGAACAGTATAGGCAAGTATTGTTTTATTTCTTTAAATGCTTATTATATTTCACTAATACATGCACCCAATCAATCAGGTGATTACAATATTGATATATTCTTCCATGCAGGAAGCATGCAGTCAGCTGGAACAGAGAAAGGACTGAATGTAATTTGTGGTGAGTAGAGAATGCAAGAGGTCAGAAACACAGGCAGGGAGGGTTAACAAAGGGTAACCCATAATTATGAATGAGGAATGAGAAATGGGATGTGGGGTTGAAATTGGGCAGAAAAATCTTATTTTGCAAAATGGCTCAGATTTGTTTGCAATAATCCCCAAAAGTGTATATAGAGATACATAGACACCCTAAACAATGGCAAATATAATTTCACTAGTCTACTAAGGGTTTTTTTGTCCAGTGGGACGTATCTTATACAGCATTTTTGACACACCAAAGCAAGGTCTAAAACTCCCTCAACTGGCTTTTTTATATTTTATATTTTAAGTAGCAGTGCTTCTACTGCTAAAGACCTATTAAAGAGCATCCCTGCAGAGAAATCACAGATCATCATTCTGTACTTTACACAGATTTTTGGGTCTTTATCCAGAGCTCATGACAATAAGTTGGGATTTACTCTATATAGTCAAATGGTTTTAGACACTGGACCATAACATGTATTTGCGCTTTTAAGCATCCCATTCCAGACTGAGTGCTAATTTTAAAGTTATCAAAAGCTTGACTCTTCTGGGGGAAAAATATATGAATAATCAGTACAATCAGAATTTTATTTTACCCTACAGGTGTTCAGTGAGGTTAATCGTGATCTCCACAAACTACATGAATTCTTCCACAACAACCTTGCCAAATCTTAATGGACCTCTCTTTGGACCCATCAGTATAGTCATACTAGAATAGGTTTGCACCTCTTCATTTTGTTGGATGGAAATTATAATGATACTGCGAAAATTTAATCCTATACAACTATGTGCTTTCAGCTTTGTGGCAACAATTTGGAGAAGACCCACATATGGATTTGATGGTCAGGTGTACACAAACCTTTGTCTGTATTTTGTAACCTGGCTGGTAAAGAAAGATCTTTGCCAAAAATCATCCCATATTTTACCACCATCAAACACTTCTACCAGTGACCTGGTCAATTTGCCAATCCTGGATTTTGGTTTTATCCATTTCTCATGAACAAGATCCAAGATATTGAAATTATTAAGATTTTACTTGCTCTTTTTCGGGTTAGAACATTGGCTTTGGTGCTGATTTATATTCCAGCCATTTTATGATCACTAGCAAAAAGTCCTTCCAAATGCCCATGGACCCCCAACAAGCAACTTGTTGTTCAAACATCACCAAATACACCATCTGCCAAAAAAACCCTGATATTAGAAAACACCAACAGAAAGTAGCCTATTCCAGAAAGGAAATAAGGGGTTAAGTGATCTGGGGGCCCAATGTTCCAAGGTTGTCTTAAATACTGTAAATGCCTATAATATGTACATACTAAACACATACAGCTTGCTGATAAGTACTGTATATGTGCTGGATATATATATAGATATCCAGCATAGTGCACCATTGAAATCTACATAAACAAACAAGAGAACAAAATTGCACACTTTAGCTGTCAAACAACTGTCAAACAACTTTATAGGAAAGTGACCTTTAGTGTAGGCAGAGAATGGAAAAAGGCAGAAAGCAGCAATAAGGTTCTTTGCTTGATCTGTGCAAAGTTAAAACAACTTTGACAGCTGTGATAAACTTTCATCAAAAAAACAAAAAAAACAAAAAACAAATCTCAGCTAGATTTTTACAAAGTTAAATTTAATTATAAAACATAAATAAATATTACTAAAATTTTTGTAATTCAATCTGCATATTACATAAATAAGTAGGTAGTTATGAGACAAGTAGATAAATAGGTAGATAGGTTGATAGATGCTTCTCTGTTCATGTATAAAGTAAGAGATGTGCATTACTGCCCATGTTATCTAACAGCTGTGTCCTTTGTGCATGAACTGTAGCTCTATCAAGACTCATATAACAGGGCTGACCTTCATACTCAGTTTGTTAAGTTTCTTTGTGGCCTTCCAACTGGCCTTCCACTGGCATCTTTTCCTCAGCACCCACCAGCACAGAAACGTGTACTGGCTGCATTTGACTAGTAGAACCTCTGCAGGAGTGATACACACACATTGAACGACTACAACCTCTTCAGAATATGTCAGACTTTATTGATAGCTCCATCCAGTCTGTCGTCCAAGTGCATGCCCATGCACTTATACATTCACTGGCTGCACATAATTTGGCCCTGGACCTCCACTTATTACCTGCCACCATTAACATAAAGGATGTGAAGGTAGTTACCTTTTTAGAACAGTTACATTTTATTGGTTTGTGTTTTTTTTTTTTTTCAATAAAATAGAAAAACAGTATTTTTCCTATCTATCTATCTATCTATCTATCTATCTATCTATCTATCTATCTATCTATCTATCTATCTATCTATCTATCTATCTATCTATCTATCTATCTATCTATTTATTTATTTTCAAACACTTGGCTAAAATACTCTGTTGGGTCTGCATACACTGTACAGGCATAACATTATGACATTATAACATTATGACGTGATGCAGCATGATGATACAAGTGGGGAGCGAAGGCTGGCCCGTGTGGTCCGATCTAACAGACAAGCTACTGTTTTCTAAATTAAGAGCATTGCTAATGAAGTTAATGCTGTTAATGCTCAAAGGATTGTTTTTGGTAGCAAAAGGGGGACAATACAATTTTAGGCAGGTGGTTATAATGTTATGCCTGATCGGTGAATAAGGAAATAAAGAAAGGTGTGCAATGCTTGTCACGTCTACTTTTACAGCACAGTGAATCTCTTTCTTTTGATATCATGATACAATACCCCAGTAGCACAGAGGGTTTAGGGGCATGCTCAAGGACCCTAAGAGTGCCAGCTTGACAATACTGGGACTCAAGCCCCAACCTGTTCATCAGTAAACCAGAGACTTAACCACTGAGCGACCAGCACCCTATGGAGATCACTTCACCACAAGATTACCACTTGGCTAATGTGAGGTTTTGTATTTCCATAATTTTTATTTATTCATTATTTTTTGATTTTCTGCTCGAAAAATGATGGTTTCATTTCTTTTTCCAAAAGTAAGGATAACTCATTATATCTAAACAGCATTAGCTTGCAAGATGTGGTATTTAAATTTTCAAGCACTTTTCACTCTTCATGGTTGTCATCTCATCAAAGATTTTATTCCCACACTAAACACGCATGCCTCTGCTGGGCTTCCGCTGTGACACATTAGTTGTGCTGTCGTGACACACTTGTGAGGGTGGCACGAACCACGCGTCTTTGTGATTTGAAAAAGAGGTGTCAAATGTCTCCGAGGCCCCTCTGTTATACAAATCAATTATATGCTGTCGTGAATCACTTTTGTCATGTCATAACGCAGATGCTTGTTTTACACATACTATGGCGATAGTGATCGTGGATTGGTATTCAGAAATGAAAAAAGAAGTCCAAAATAATTAAATAAGAGGCTTTTTAATAGTCGTAGCCACATTTCATTGGTCAGAAAATTAGCAAGACTGAAACAAATAAAGTAACTTAGCATGTGAGATTTTCCCTTTGAATTGTTTAACATTTTGTGAACCCAAACACATTTTCATGTGTCAATTTTCACAAATTTACTCATTCTCATGATTTTTCCTTTGCAAATAAGAGAAATATGGTCATGGATTTCCCGGTTTCTTCCCCAAACAGTTCACGGAAGCAAAATGAAACAAATGGTCGCAAGTTCTCAGGAGTGCATTTGTTTCATTCTTTGACCAATTTCTGTCTCTGAGTACCTTATCATATAGATACTAGATTCAAGAGCCTCAGTTCACATCAAACATCAGAATAAGGGAATGTGTTATCTTATTCACTTAGACTATGGCAAGGTTGTTGTTGAGACAGAGACTTGCTAAAACATTGCCTAAGCATTGTTTCTCCAACTCTCTAGTTTCGTTGAGCAAATGCCCCCTGCAACTACAGATTCCTGTTTCTCTCAGTTGAGTGGAGTGCTATGTTTAGGCAATACAACTCTAGGTTTGATACATTACGTATTAAAGAGATGCTTTATTGGTTTTAAAGTTTTACTGTCAGTTTAAGCCAGCATGGTCATTCCCCTCAACCTTGTTCATCAACAAAACATTTCTGTTGGAAGAACTGCTGCTTCCTAGATGTTTTTTTTGTTTATTTTTGCTGCATTCTGTGTGAAATCCCATGTGTTCCTGAAATGTTAAAAAAAAAACCTGTAAAATTTGATCATTGGAAGTGAGATCACATTTTTCCCATTCATATGTTTGATTTAAACATTGACTTAAACTTTTGATCCATATGTCTTAGTTCCATATGATTGCCTTCCAGTATATACACAAATTATAACACATTCAAATTAAGGTATTAATATAAACCTGTGATCTGAGCTTCTGTTACAGAAAAATTACCCAACCAATCAGATTTGAGAATTTAAGTACATTTTACAATGTGTCAGAATGTCAAGATTTATCAATGGCGCTAGCAGTGAATGCTTTTATTCACAGTAAAAGCTCTGCATTAGTGTCAATAGTTTTGTAGTGTATGACTCACCTAAAATCTGCTATAGGCAGAGGATAGCAAATATGATATGTGTGGAATAATGTAGGAATCTGTGTGACAAATCTCCCATTTCTATTTGTGCTTATCAACAAAGATTCTATGCTGTGACATCATTTCCTGCTTTACCTGCAAAAATGCAGAAAAGATCCCCTTCACTTGAACTAGAAGACAAACCTTTTCCAGCATGATGATGACTGTGCACAATGCTCCATAAACAAATGCTCTTTGAGTGCACCCCTCATCCTACAATACATCAGAACCTGATTTTACTAAAGATTTAGCATAAACCTCCACAACTACACTGAGAAGAAAAAAATTATTAATCTGTCAAATGATGTAAACCACACAACTATTCTAAACAGTGATTTCTTGTGATACAGATTACTCGTTTTCTGTTTTATCTGTATCTGAGGTAGGAACATTAAGATTTATACTCACAAAGGAAGAGAACGAAAGTAAAGAAAAACCCATAATTTCGGACACAAGTTACCAGGTCATGGTTTTGTGGCAGCGTGAATGACCAACTGTTTCATTACTCCGTGTTGAACTGATTTCAATCTGTTTAGCAGTGTGAGCCCTTATTATCCTTAATTACATATCTTACTTGGCTGTCCTGGCACCATTACAGGCACAGGGAGTCGGTTTACCAAAGCTTTTGGTGACTAGCACTAAGCTATGTCCTGACATTGTTCCCAAAATGTTCCTAGTAACAGCAATAAAGAAGGAGTACCATTATTTATTTATACTTTTGTTCTTTGTTGGATTTCTCAATGGTCACTAAAAGACATTTGCACAAAAAAAATAAATAAAATAAAAAACTGCCAGTTCAATGTCTGCTTTTCTTTTTAACTTGCTCTTATTGGTATGGAAGTGATGCTTTTCACTTTTATTTATTTTTTTATTTATTTTTGCCTTGTATATAACATTATCACTATAACTATAACATTACATTTTCCTTAAACAAAACAAACAAAAAACTAAAAAAAAAAAAAAAAACTGACATTTACAATTTGCCTCAAGGATTGTAAAAAAAATAAAAAAAAATAAAGAAGAAAACTAAAGTAATTTAAGCATCTGTGATTTTAAATGTTTAATTTAGTTCTACTTTTTTTTCCGGCTTTAGCAGAAGTGAAGCGACTTTTCTTTTTAAAATTTAAACCTTCATTTTTGTTTTCATATTTGAACATTAACAAAAAAAGAGAAACATTTGCACTAATGTAACTATTTATTACATAAGACCATGTCTATTTGAATAATTATTATAAAGAAAAAATCAATTAATTAATAAAAAATAATAGTCATAACAATATTTAAAAATATATATTTAAAAAAATTTCTAACACATTGCTTTAGAATTTCTTACTTTTAATGTTGATGAATTAGCTGTCAGTGCAGCTCTAGTGATAGTACTTTCTGTAATCCAAATGATATGTATATATTACCATCCTTGTTTAAATATTGGCATTTCTATAATGAAATAAGTTACAGGGATATGTATGACAGGGACTTCACATAAACAGATTAAACTAAGGTCTATCAGAATCACAACTGCACAAACCCAAATACATTAATGTGGATTTAATAGCTGTTTTTATTCCACAATGGCTGACAGAAAAGAAATTGATTTGGTCACAGATATGGTTACAAGGACATTTACCAGACAAACTTTTCAAGAAAAGCTGGACTTTATGAAGAAAGGTCAGCTGAAACAAAAAAAAAGCTTCTTTATGAATGCTTTCTACTTTTGCATTTTCTTTCCCATAGAATTTGCACAAAAACACCCAATTTGCCTTCATTTTAAATCCCCAGAAAAACTTTCATTCTGAACGCTTTTATACAGATATGCATATAACAAAAAAATGTGGTTTTTTTTTTCTATTTATCTCGCTTAAGAATTCACACAAAAAACTCTAAATTATAACAAAGCATTTTCTTCTCAACCTTTCCTCAACTTTTGCCTGAACTGTGTTTCAATGCTTTCTTTTTTCCATCCTCTTTGACTTCCCCTCAGAGGAATCTTGGTCACCAAGTTAATAGAGTTTGTTCAAGTGGAGTTTGTTTGAGTGAAGTGTTCAAGGGACATTTTGTAGAAGACCTGAGGGATCATGTCAAAGTGATTATACACTACAGGAGCAAAACAGTCTCACAATGCATTGCAATTTAGTGAAATAAAAAGCAGCATGGTTTTTCTTTTTATGAATATGAACAAAGAAGATAAAATCCTCAATACTTTCTCTTGGTGAACTTTTTTATATAAATGCAGAATTTGCAGTGCATTAAACACTGTTTGTTGACTATAAAATATATATTTTTAAATAAAACATTTTACACTTAATCTCTATTTGTTGTTTGTGCCAGCAGTGAGTGAGGAGCCGGACAGAACTAGCGGTAAGTGCGGTAAGAGTGGTGACTAAGCACGGGCGGGTGCTGGTGAAAGACGTGCCGGCGAGGCAGGGCCACAGAGCAGGCCGATCCACGAGTGGGCGCCGGTGAACATCAGCCTAAAAAAAGGCGCCACGCCTCTCCAGGGAAGTCCAGATGGCGGTGTACCCAGAGACAGGCAGTTTCTCTGCCTCTTTCTCATTTCCACTCTCCAGCTCCATCGACCTTCCCAACCCACCCACCCGATCCTCGCAGTCTTGGAGCATTTTCCACCAGCCTCTGCCTCTCACGCCGAGAAGAGTCAGCTCTGGCCAGCCGGTTCCCTGGCCTGAGTTGGACGTTGGGGGTATGTGCCAGTGGTGAGAGAGTGGAGGGAGGAGCCGGACGAAACAAGTGGTAAGAAACATCTGCAGATGATGAGACTAATCAGTGCGCTCCATTTCAGTCCGGCGAACGGTGACTGAGCGCAGGCAGGCGGCGGAGAAAAACTTGCCAGCCGGCGAGTGCACTCGGACGGACGCCAGGAAAAGGAATGCTGGTCCACGAGGAAACTCTGGCGAGTGCTAAAGATAGAAAGCGTACCGATTCACGAGTCAGACGGGTGGACGGCAGAGAAACGCGGGCTAATTCCCGAGTGGCCAACGGCGGACATCAAGATGGAAAGGCATCCCAAACCGCGAGTGTGTGGGTGAGTACTGGAAAGAAAAGAGCCGGGTTAAAAACTAAAGTAAATAAAGAAAGCTTTGATTGGTGAACTTTTGCCTGTCTCTTTCTTCCAGTGCAGAACCAGTGAGTATGTTACACTATTATAATAACTTTCATTCTTCTGAGAAGATGTATCATTGAAATTTGTGCTATTCAGCCAAATCGTGTTCCAATTCATCCCAAACGTGTTCAATAGGGTTGAGGTCAGAGCTCTATAGCAGGCCTCTCAAGATCTTGCACTCCAACCCATTAAAAGCATATCTTTATAGAGTTGGCTTTGTACACAGGGGCATTGTCATGCTGGAACAGGTCTGAGTTTGGGGGGAAAAATATATGCCTGGAAAAGTCAGGTGTCCCAATATGTTTCTCCATATATTGTAGTGTAGATCTATTTAGCATTGTATATATCACTTTACAAATATCTACTAACTGTATATAATCACTTTATAAAACACATGTATAGATTTGTTAAGTCTGTACCTTTACTTAAATATCTGTTCATTTAACAATTAATTTAAAATGGTAATTTGTATGTTATCGTTGGTAATTGATCAATGGTAACTGATATATATTTTCTTATATCACATATTTCCTGTTACACTTCATTATTTCTCTTATTCCAGAGACATTTGGTGACAAACTTCTATTTGCTAATAAACAGCCTACACTTCATAAATAATGTTTTGTTAGATTAAATCGTAACAGGATCTAATTTCACTTTTGCAGATATCTATTACATTACAGCAGCTATAAACATTCACCAGCCTCTGTCTGTTTCTCTAGTTTGGAGTTCCCATTATTTGTCATGTCACCAAGAAAATGGAAAGTGCAAAGTCCTCTGTCCTGAAGATTCATGTGGTGGAAAACTTACTGGCTGTTCCCGAGCACTGAGACTGGAGATCTACTTCTATATATCGATGATAACACATACGAATGGGCACATAATATAAAATAATATATAAAATTGTGATTTGGCTTGCAGACAAAACTACTGCCTGAGCACATATGTTATGGGAGATTAATCAACAATCTTCTGACCAATCAGATCCAAGAATTCAACAATGCATTTCACACTGTCAGGATGTCAGGATTTATGAGTTGAGTATAGCAGTCATTTCATTCATGAGTAAATCGCTGCATTAGTGTCAATAGTTCTGTAATATACTATTGTGTCTGACTCACCTAAAATGTGCTAAAATCAGAGATAATGTATGTGTTATTGTTAAGTTGAATTGATGTAGGATTCATTGGGGAAAATCCCTTGTTCCCATTTGTTCTTAGCAACTGGAAAGATTCCATTCTGTGACATCATTTCTTCCTTTGGCTGCAAAAAATGCATGCAAGAAAATGATTGGTGTATCGTACTAGTTTATATAGATTTATTTATATTTTACATTTAAGCCTTCTAGTTTACCCTATTATAAATAATCCAACTATATTTGTACAAGGATTTTCTTAGAATAAGATGGGTTTGACCTAACAAACAGTTGCAATGTCACCATGTACCGTCTCATAGAGTCGGCTCCATAAGCTGAAACCCTATTGTATCAGCCAGCGGAAAACCAGGGAAAGTTCCAGGGAAAACAAGCTCTTTTGAAAAGCACTAGTGACTGCATGTGCTTTGGTGCAACTTTCGTGACGTTCGTGCTTTCATCAGGCAAGCTGGTGGGCACAGGAGACAGCTGCTGTCATCTGGTGCGATGTTGTTAGTGCCACTGAGCCTCTTCATGCCAGAGGCATCATCTCATTGTGCTTTGTCAATCATGCACCCGCACATATTTGATCAGTGTTTGAGACTTTCTTTTCTGACTATTCATAGGGCTATTGAGACCAACCTCAAACAATCTGGACAAATTGGAAAAAAGTTTTAAAAAGTCTGTACTATATATACGGTATATATATATATATATATATATATATATATATATATATATATATATATATATATATATATATATATATATATATATATCAGTGAGTTTTGTTCTGTTGGCGAAGTTGACCGTTATTTGCATGTGAACATTAAAACTTTGTCCACTATCATCTGTACAAGCGGCAAGTGTTTTGCGGATAATCTGACAGCTGGTATTTAAATCGTTTACAAATTTAATCGATTAGGCTTATGCACATCTCACGTTGGCACAGAACCAACAGTTTCTTAAAAAGCATGACATTCAGTGCATGAGAAAAATCACACATTGCTCGCCAGATCCTAATTAAACCACCAAACTGGTTGTTTTGCAGCTGCATTTGCAAGACAGGTCAATCTTTGCAGATGTACTTGAAGCTTCCTAAACTGTACATATACTCAACAGACATTAATGCAACGATTTATTCAGTCAATCGTGTGGCAAAGGGTCAATGCATTATGCATAAAACCATTTAGCTGTTCACATCAAACATTATAATTTAGAAGGAAATTTGATCTCAGTGATCTTGACTTTGACATGGATGTTGGTGCCAGATGGGCTGGTGTGCATATTCATGCAAAACAAACATCTTGAGATGCATAAAAATAGGTGTAATGATAACAGTTCCAAAGACATCCTTTAAAGTTGCACTTCATTTGTGTTATAAAAGTTTGGTATGGCTGGAAACATTATAATTATTTCAATTACTTTTAGTAAATTTTAGTGAGTAACATGTATGGACATGTTTGTACTCTTGGGAGACATATTTAGTAAAACAAATCTAGGCAATAAACACAAACTAAGAATATTTTTACCAGAATTGTACAGTTTATTGACCACTATTTACAATCGTGAGGAGTATAGAGGCATCTTTGAATGCACAATACATTAAAACATTGAGGTGAATGTGGTGTAATGAAACAAAAGGCAACATCAGCTTCTCATGAACAGGTTTTTCGTGCCTATTGTAGCTGAAAACTCACTAAAACTAGACAGATGCAGAAGGAAAATCAGTTTTCCTTTTTGAAAAATAAACTATAGTTTTGAGATATTTAATCGTAGACGTTTTGTTGCAAATGTCTACTGTGTGGGTGACACAAGGGTGCCAGATGGTATCTAACCATGCAGTGTGAGTTCAGATCAGACCTGTTACACAGACTAAACAGCCGCCCAATTTGTAACTGTCAGATCTTTTTTTTTAAACACAATGTCTTCATTTACATTTACAGCATATAGCAGAGACACCCCTATCCAGAACGCCGTATAGAAGTCTCCATCAAAAGCGTATCCTCCTGCCATTTCGATAGGTCAAGGTCTAAGAATACCTTCGAGCTAAGAATCTATCAGAGAGGAGCTTGGAAATGTATATTAATGTCCATTCGAGTGCTTGTCAAAGAGGTATGTCGTCCGTCTGACGACAGCCAATGACTCATTTGTTATTACAGCCAGGGGACAGTGCAGAGATGCTTGTTTGCTAATGATTCTATGTAGAAAAAAAAATAATAAAAAAAGTTCAACTAAATCTTCAATTATAAATGATTAATAGATACTGGGGATATTGTATAGAACTGCCAAGGAAGGACGTGGGGGAGTCACATTTCGTAAGGATCACATGAAATATGCCATGCAATGAGTTTAATGTATTCTGGGATACTTGTGATGTCATGCATTATTCATCACAGTGCAGTCAAGAAATGTAAGCTTAGCTTACATGCCTTGCTCACTGCATCATCCCTGGATATAAAGCTCAAAATCTGTAGTTAAAAAAAAAAAAAATTAATTGAAAAGCATATATTCTACATGCTTCAATGTGAATATGCAAACACATTACTGAGCACCTAATTTGCAATGCTCTCAGGGTTAATAAGTGTCAAAGGTCTGCTATTCTTACTTAACATTAAAATTAAACAAGCTCTGGGTATAATTTTCTCCTCGTTTTTTTGAAGCATGTAAAACCAATAAGGTTTAGCTAAGCAATATAAAACTGTTTCTAGCCCCATAAATAAAAAGAAAATGCATATATGTTTCTTCTCTCACTGTTATCAGTAAAATTTCAGGACAGCATTTCAAAAGAAGGATCATCTACCTCACTGGAAGATCTTGTCATCATCGCTGGTCCTGACGTGACTGGTAAATTCAATACCAACACGATTTCAAAATGTTTTACAAAGTTATAAATAATCTTTACTTTTCATCTTAGCACCCCCCTTTGTCCTATGATCCCTCTATTCCAACAGCCCTTCTATATCGAGGCTCCTTATCAGCTTCAGCTCTCACTGGAGAGCCTTTGAAATATAAATCAGGTCTCATTATCTTCCCCGATTACAGTCCCTGTGGTGAAAAGAGCCGAATCGAGGACATCCTTGAGAGGTAATATCATCTAATATGCTTGGGAGAAATTGGGCAGAGGGTGGTGGGGTAGCGTACCGGAGTTGCTGCATGATGCTAAATCATATGGAGAGAAAACTACCTCTCTGAGGCTTATGGAAAGACATACATTGGTATAAATATTTCATCTGGAGGAGTTTTTTCAATCCTAAAGATAGGTATGTCTTTATGACTATGGGTATAGAGAACAGTAAGATCCGTATGCCAACATACAGTGAGATCCAACAGTCAACAATGCGACATTGAACAATGGTAAAAAAACAACATTTTTTGGAAATAAACTGAACGTTTGTAAGTATTTAAAACAAAGATGGCAAATGTTTGTGATATTGACCGTGTGTGATAAGGCCAGATTCTCCTCATGCCTAATATTTTCTATTGAAGGACTTTCAGATTTGATCGGAAACAGATCTTAAAGTTTTGCTTAAACGTTTTAAGTCTGTGCCACTTCGAGTGTCATTAAAGCAAAAAGGAAATGAACGAAATACTAAGAAACTCTTTAAGTAAATAGTTCTACTGTAGTGCAAGATTCTACTTTTAACTTAAACTTGTGTCAGAAATATGTGTAATAAAAATGATTGTATCAGGTTGAAAGAAAATTTAAAAGTGAGCTTTTTCTCTACCACTCACCTACATATTAAAACCACAGCGGTCTTAAATTCTCAATTCTGATTGGTCAGAAAGTTTTACGTTTCAAATATTCATGTTTCAACTCTATAAATGAGCTCAAACTAAAACTGATGGATTGTGATTCCTATAGACACAGTTTATTCATGACAGTCCTTAAATTGCTGCTTTGCCTAATTAATTTTTATTAACAAATGTACATATTAAAAAAGAAAAAAAGGCAAATCATCACTGATACAACTTTCTTTAAGATCTGCCCTACAGTTTTCTATTGCTGTGCATTGCTAAAAAGCAGTGGTAGACGAAGTACACAAACCATGTAGTTGAGTTAAAGTGGTGATAAACACGGTGAAATATCAATCCAGTAAAAGTAAATGTGAACCCTTTAAACTTCCATTTGATTAAAAGTACAAAAAACGTACAAAAAATGTTCCTATTATCATTTTTGTCAAAAGACTATTTGTTAATTCAATTTAGTTTATCTAAGAAAAACTCTAAAATTATTCCTAACACACCAATTTTTGAATAGAATAATATTTATTAGTCAAACACTGATTGATATGTATTAAAATTATCATGAGCCCAAAACTTTAATAAGGCCACGGGTGTTGTGGCAAGTTCGAGTCAAGAGTTTTTTTCCATTATTTATTTCTCTGAAAATGTTCTTCTTGCTGTTGAACTGATGCTGAACTGTATGTTAGCTTAAGTAGATACCACCAAGCGCTAATCAAATCAGGTCCCAAACAGAGCGCACGCTCTACAATGATTGGTGGCTTGCTGCGTGTTTGACCAATTAAGGTTTTAACCACTTATAAAAAAAAAAAAAGAAAATTGATTTCGCAAATTGTAGTTAAGTAAAAAAGAAGACATTTGAAATGTAGAGAAATTAAAGTTAAAGTCTCTCCAAATGGAAATACTTCAGTAAAGTACAGATATACATAAAAGCTACTTAAACACACTAACAAATAACATGCACTTCGTTAATGTCCACCACTGCTAAAAAGCCTGACATTCTACTCATTAATGAAGAAATCATGCATTCAAAAATTAGCATTTGCTGTTTTTCAAAAATAATACAATTTGCATCAGACCACAGCACAGCATCCATTTAATTATTACCTAAGCACATGCCTGGTTGTGTTTTATTCACTTACTGCATGAATATTTCAAATAATGTCTTGGTTTTATTCTGCCAATTCTGTATAGTGCTCCCCTACTGCATGATGTCTGCATGGCGACTGATAGCTAATTGCAATATACAGTACACAATCCCACAGATGTCTGGTGGTCCACTGAACAACATAAGATGGTAAAGGAGAAGGAAGGATATTTTTACCATCAACCAAGGAGCAATCAACTTGCTCTCTTAGACTTTCAATCTTTAAACTATGAGCCACATAGTTAGACTGCCATTCTACCTCATATAAATGTAAAAGCTTGCTATACCGTATACCAGGTGATTAGACTACACTATAGTAATAAGTGATGCAGAAATTCAGATCATTTGATTTGTAAACTATTGCACAACTCAAGCTTGCCTATTTATCATTGTTCCAGTTGGACAGATTGGAGCTACAGCACTGCTTTAACACTCGTTCTTAATAATGAATGAACTTTCAAGGCTATAAAACTTAGCATGGGTCAGTGTTCAAGAGGACTTTATTTATCACCACATCCCACACACACAAAAACAGTTTTTTTTTTTTTTTTTTTAAGGAAACAATTGTGCAAAGACAGAATGTGAGCTTCCGTTTAAATGCAACCATATGGCAAGACAAACTTTCGCAAAAAATTTGAACCGTAGAAAGGTTGAAATCTCTACAGCATTATGATGCATTCACATTGTAAAGTATGTATGAGCACCAGCTGTTCTGGTTGCGGAATGATTAAGTAAATAGTCATGCCGCGTTTTCTTTTAGTATCCTGGGCAAAAGTTCAATGCTTCTGAGCTCAGGACAGCTTATAAAAAACTCCTAGTTCATTTTATTATACAACAATGCATAGAATTTTTCTGACTGTTTTGATTAAAAAGTATGGATTTATATTTGTTTTATGGTATAGTCTGAGTTACATAATTCCACTGACTACTGTACAGCTAAACCATTGCTTTTTCTCTGTGTGTGTGTGTTCCATTTTCTATCTTGTTTTCACATCCTTTTATATTTTAATGATTTTTTTATTTTATTTATTTAGCTCTATAATAGTAGTTTTTGGACAATTGAGCATTCCTCAATAGTTCCACTTGTGGTCCCCAAATACAGGTTTATATTCTATTGAAGATTCACATTCGCAAGGTCTTGAATGGTCATTTATTGACATTTATTTAGCATTTTTAGAAAGAGTATCAGGTCTAAGAGCTCTGTAACCACCAGACTTAAAATTTCCAATAGAAAAAAAAGCTATAGGAACTATAGTTTTCAGTTTTATTAAATTATCATTAAACTTAATTATAAGCAGAATTTTATTCCCTACTTTATGTACCTTTACATATAATGCATATTATATGTTTGTGGGTGTGGGGGTTTGTGGGTAATATATATATATATATATATATATATATATATATATATATATATATACTGTATATATATATCCCGTTAGGGGTCTCCACAGCGGACCGTACACATGTTTGATTTGGCACATGTTTTACGCTGGATGCCCTTCCTAAAACAACCCTCCCCATTTATCTGGGCCGGCACTAAGGCTTGTGCAACCCTAATGGCTGAGGTTGGTTCCCTGACCAGGGATTGAACCCGGGCCGCAGCGGTGAGAGCGCCGCATCCTAACCACTAGACCACCAGAGGATATATATATATATATATATATATATATATATATATATATATATATATATATATATATATATATATATAGTTTTTAATTAAGTACTTGTGCCTTAGGTATGCAATAAGTCACATATTGTTGTACACACACATATATCCATGTAAGAACCTGGATATTAGATGTTAAAATCATCACAGTGAATACGGTGAAACACCTGTTTCATAAAGGTTTGAAATAAAATCATACTCCCTTGTTTGGTTTATTCAAAGCTTTTCCCCCAAGCTGAAAATCGTATCGTAATACACCTGGGAAAGAAAAAGGAGGTTACAGACGACTGTGGTGAGATCACAGGTGTTTGGTAAGGCCCCTGGCCAGTTGAGATAAAGAAGATTATGAGAGGTAAAACGAGGGGCATCATTGCGCAGTCAGTCCGTGATGCATTTATAGAACAGAGAACAGAAATCCCAAATGCAGAAAAGTGAACAGCAACAACAACAACAATAGCTAAAATGCTAGACATTGCCTAAAATATGTTTATGCTTTTTCCCTTGGAGTGTGGGAGGCACAGCTCAGTCCTGGCTCAGTCATATAGAAAGAATCACATTATTATTATTATTGCAATTATTATTAGACCATGCAAAGCATATTTAAAGCAGTTTTTTTTCTGCTGTATTTTAATCTTCCAAGTACAAGCATACTTTAGAGAAAAATATTTATTTATTATTATTTTTTGTATCATTAGGAAATTACTTCAATCTGCAAAATACCTTCCAGTACATATTTGTTTTATGAACATTACTATATATATACAGTATATATAGTTTATTATTCAAAAAGATCTTAGAGTAATCAATTCAATTTGAATAAGTAAAATAATGCAGTTATAAATATAACGCCCATTTTACCAAGTGAAATTATCCTTTTTTTTACTTTACAGTTGCAGAAGCAGGTTTGTGCACCCTGTGGATCTACCACAGTTGTTTTACTTATTTTTTTAAATAAAAAAAATCTGTTTGGATTTTTAAAATGATACAGAGACACAATGTGATTTATGTTATAACACACAAATACTGTAATAGAACATGACCAGATTTTGGGCACATTTGGTAATTATTCAATGTGTAGGCTAGAAAAAGAAAGTAAACCCTTGAATTTAGTAACCTGTAGATACTCTTTTAGCAGCAACAACCTTCACAAAATGTGGTTGTTTATAATATCGTTCTTTTCTGCAAAACTACTTCAGTTCATCAATATATATGTGAGCTATTTTCTTTAGTCATTTAGTCAGCCCTCCAGACTCTTCGAAGATATGAAAGATGCATTAATACTTAATACTATAGGTTTTCAAGATTACATGTGATTGGTCAGAACTGTGTGTTATGTCCCCTTTAATACCTTATTGTTGATTTACTTGTGACTTGTCGGCATTTGGTCTTATCGTGTTGCATCATCCAAACTCTTTTAATCTTTAGGTCATTGACTGCTGCCCTGACATTCTCCTGTAAAATGTATTGATAGAGTTTTGAATTCACCGCTACACAGTTTCAAGCATTGATTTTGCCAATATTTTCCCACTAGTTCTTTTGTCAAACTTGAGAAGTGCTGCTTTTTTTTTGGACCAAGGTGGTTTCCTTTATTGTGCCCTTCCATTAACACTATTCTTTTTTTTTCCCTTTCTGCTAGCAATAACCTAATTGGCTTCTACAGTTTGTTTTCTGTAGGTCTTTTGCTCTTACTCTTTGAATCTTTTTCACCTCTTTCAGGATTTCCCATTATGTTTTTAGTATTAACCTTGCAGCACACCCACTCAGAGAGTAGCAGTAGTCATGAATTCTCCATTTAACAGCTTTCTGCCTCTCGATAATGTGTTAAAAGTTCCTGTTAAAGTTGATGAGATGGAGGGATGGTTCACACTAATCAATTGTTCTTGAGAACAACAGACTTGTCAATAACCAGACTTGTGCATCTTCATTACATACATACAGGGCAAACATCAACAGTGTGGAAGAACTCACACTTCTAATTTCATCTTTTTAACTGGAGCACTTTACCCAAATTTGCTTTGGGAGAAGTTGTTGCCACAGAGGTTCACATTCCACAATATGCATAATAAAGACATGGAAAATTTTAGTCAAATTGTGTTTGTCTATAATTGTGAAGTATGTGAATGAAAAACAAAACACATTTCATGAGTATTTAATTCAAGAACTGTGGTAGTTTCATACAAACATTTTCTAAAAAATGTAATGTATTATTTTCTGTTATAAAATGATAAACCACATGTATGTATAAATACATTTTATTTCATTTCTAATATAATTCCTGTCCCTGTGCACAAAGCAAGTGCCATGAACATATGGGTTGAAGTGGAAGATCTTGAGTGAGTAAGCACATGAGTAAGCAAGTGAGTAAGTCTCCACAAGCACTCTCCTTAATGTAGTGGAACATCTTCCCAGGGGTTATCATAAAAGCAAATCGGGACTAAACCGTATGTTCAAAATCCACATATGAATTGTATAATAAGGTGTCTACAAACGTTTGTCTATATATTCAGAAATAAATAATTATATAATAATAAGCCTTATTTTATGTAGCACCTTTAAAAGTTACATGTCAATGTGAATAAAAAAATATAAATAAACATAATACATAAAAAATCACGTGGAAGCTATCATACAAAATATGTTTTAAAAGCAGATTTAAAAAGCACTTAAAGATTAAGTTAAAGATTGTGTCTGATCTCAATGAGGAGGGAATCTAAGGTTTTGATTCACTAGAAAAAAAACCTCGAGCGCCAATGAAATGTAAAAAGGAAAGAAGGAACAACTTAGTTGGAGGAGTAGAGATCATGCCTTGGAGTGTAGCCAGTTAAAGTTTGGACCTTATCTAAAACCTTACCAGTGCAACAACTTAAAAGCTGAAGAGATATGCTGACCTGACCTGGTCTTCGATTCCATGTCCGGATTGTAGCAGGTGAAATTTGAACAGTGTGCAATTTGTTTAAAGCATCACAGTAGTTGATGCGTGAACTAAAAAAAGTATTGTGAGTATTGTTACTTTTATAAGGTCCATTATTTGCCAGTAGAATAGACTAATTGAAAACGAATCTAAAAACAAATTCGAATAATCTATTTTTAACATAGTAAAAAAATATCAGATTCTTCTCCGCATACTAAATATATATTTCATTTAATTAAGAAAGCTTTCATTATTAATTTCTAACAAAATGAAAAGTATATTAATTAAATAAAATTCATAATCCATTTGGCTGTCGTTCACAAACCCCACCTTTGAGAACTATCAAAGTCTTTCAAGACATAACTTTTGGACTAACTGAAAGATTATACCAAAGTTGAGGCAAGGATGAGCACGAGGAGAGTTTTAAAATGTTGTAACCTCTTCCTTCTTTAAATATAGATGGGTTCAACCTCCCCGGGAGCCTCATTAATTGAATGAAATCTCAATCATTGATTTGCATAACTTTATCATATTTGATATTACTGCTGGAGGGCATTATTATGGAGACATGATATTAGTCAATCACGTACACCCATTAATATAAGCTCTCGATTGGATTTCTTATTCTCAATTAGAACTACTCACAATGTTTTTTCTTTTTTTCTTTACACTTTAGGAGGAAATAATTACTTGTTAAAAAACACCATACCAGACCTGTCATCAAATGACAAGCCTCAATCCTGCATGTGCAGTCAATGGAACAGCACAATATGATTGTCTAAAAAGCGCTTGTCCCATTAGATCTAATAATTAATTACAATCTGGAGTGCTGTGGAGCACCTTAAACCCGCAAAGCTGCTTTCTCCTGAGAAAATCAGTTTGCTTAAAATCAGAATCATTTGTCTCTGTAAAAGAGACGTGGCCAGAAATGTACTTGTGCCCAGAACAAATAGGGACGTAACACCTAGTGTGTAGGTTTACTGCTCCACATATTTAGTACAAGGCTACATGTAGATCTGAAAATGGCACTGGAAATCTTTTTAATAAGAAGTGTTTTAAGATGATTTGGAAAAAATTCTTGTCCACAAAAAAATTTCAAAAAATGCTTATATCTTTATATAATGCTACAGTTATATACTGATCACGAACAAACTTTGGTTTAGAGTTTGAAACCTAATTTCCTCTGCAGTCTCCCTCATATGTTGTGCTGAGTGTGATTGGTGTGCTTGAGGTTACTCTGGCAAGCAGCATCAGCAGCAGCAGCAATGGTGCAGAGCATCCAGTATAGCAACATACACTCGCATACACACACAAACCAGACACATGCACACACATACAGCAACCACAGTGCATATCTCTGTTTTTTACTTCAAACGCATCCTGAAATGAATTGACTTGGGAGAGTGTTTTCAAAAAAAAATTGTAATTCAAAAGAAAAAAAAACATTTAAAGTTTTCACTTCCATCTTGGTTTAATGTGGCAATAGCATTAGTCTATTGATTTAAACCTGAATTTTGGTGGTTCTATTTCTCAAAAAAAGCGCAAGGAGAATAAATAAAACCATATCACAAGGCAGGTATATAGGATGAATAAATGAATGAATGAACGAACAAACAAATGAATAAATGCTTTATGTAAGATCAAGTAAAAAATGGATAGCACTAATTATTCATACACTATATGGGCTTCTGACATTTCCAGTCATATGTAGTTCTTCCCAAAACTGTTACCACAAAGTATATTGTACAGCTGTAGTGGATGCGGTAGCATAAATCTTTTCTTTCAATTGAACTAGGAGACCCAAACCTGTTTCAGCATGGCAATTTACATTTGCGGCATTTAGCAGACGCCCTTATCCAGAGCGACGTACAAAAGTGCTTTAAATCTCTAGTAATGAATAAATCTACACTGGTACGCCAGATTACAAACTTAATATAAATATAACTCTAGAATTCTACAAACTTGGAAAGTGCTAATTTAAGTATTTCAGGAAGAGGTTGGTCTTCAGTCGTCACTTGAAAATAGTCAGGGACTCCGCTGTACGGACATCTAGGGGAAGTTCATTCCACCACTTTGGTACCAGAACAGAGAAGAGCCTTCATGTGTACTTACCTCTCATTCTGAGAGAAGGTGGTACCAGTCAAGCAGTGCTGGAGGATCTCAGACAGTGTGGTGCAATTCAAGATATGATGAGGTCACTGAGGTAAGAGGTGAGCACGAGGTGAGCTTGATTGAAATATGGTTTGCATGGTTTGGAGTGGAAGATCTTGAGTGGCCTGCTATAGAGCTCTGACCTCAACACTACTAAACACCTTTATGATGAATTAGAATGCTGACTTTACCCCAGGCATCTTCATCCTACACCAGTACCTGACTTTACTAACACTCTTGTGGCTGAATGAGCACAGTCCAAAATCTAGCAGGACAACTTCCCAGAAGAGTGGAGGTTATTATTAACAGAAAATGAAGACTAAATGTTAAATAGGATGTTTAAAAAGCACATATAAATCGTATTGTTCACATACTTTTGTCCATATGATTTCTAAACAATAATTGCTTTGAGATATTTCGTTGTCTCTTGTTTTTTTTTTTTTCTAGCATTCCTATTTATTCATATATTATTCAACCTTAAAAATATAAATGTAAATGTACTTTATCAGACAATTGCAAAAAAAAAAATTGCTTGTGAGAGATAACTATATTCCAATTTAAGCGATATTAAAAAAATAATAAAAATTTAATGAACGAGATCAGAAGTTTCCAGATTGGAAAGTTTCAACTTAATATTACTGCCATTGTACTTTTTGTTCTTCTTTTTACATATTTTTTTTATTCCAATCACATTTACTTCTGAAAATAAATCTTTTTTTTTTTTACATTATTTTTTTTTTATTATTAACCGCAAATCTTTTGACTGCGATTAGTCACACAGCTTGTTCTCAGAAGTCAAATAAGGTAAATTTAATGAAAAGCCCATACTTTAAGTTGGTTGGCTGAAAGATTTCATAGAAATCAGGGTTGCACTGTGTTTGCAAGGTTGCAGAATGTTTTATATTAAATGATGAATATAAGAAAGACATTTTGAGCATGTTTATCACAAATATGATAAAGAATCAGGCTGAGGTACAGTATATAGTGTAGGGAAAAGTAAATATCAGTGAAAAGTGCAAGTAACAAACCAAAATGTACAAAAAAAACAACTTTGCTACTATTATTATCCTATCAGATATTAAAAAGAAAATATTCTTGTCTTTAACTGTTCAATGGTTACTTTTTTCAGGAAAAAAATGATGTTATAATGTATTATAATGTATGATAAACAGTTGACATTTGGGTTGAAAACATGGATATGCCCAGTATAAGTGTATATATATAATCTAACTGGGTTGGTCTATAATTGTGATATGTAGATGAAGATCACACCACATTTTATGAGTAATCAAGGCAAGAACCCTGGCAATTCCAGGGGCTCACACACATACAAACAGTTTCTACCAAATGTTAATTAATATTACTTAATTGTGATAGAAGGGTATTTGCATAAGTGAAAGGGAAAGTTTATGGGTCTGTGGTGAGACCTGCTTTGTTGTATTGTTTAGAGACAGTGGCATTGACCAAAAGATAGGAGGTGGAGCTGGAGGTAGCAGAGCTGAAAATTTTGAGGTTTTCATTGGAAGTGATGAGGATGGATTGCGCATGGAGTACGTTTTGCGGACAAAGTAAAAGAAGCTCGATTTAAATGGTTTGTACATGTGCAGAGGAGGGACATGAGGTATATCGGTAGGAGAATGCTGAGGATGGAGCCACCAGGAAGGAGGAAAAGAGGAAGGCCAAGGAGGAGGTTTATGGATGTGGTGAAGGAAGACATGGAGGTAGTTGGTTTTCAAAGAAGCAGATGTAAAGGACAGTGTAGTATGGAGACGGATGATCCACTGTGGCAACCCCTAATAGGAGCAGACAAAAGAAGAAGAAGATCTAATGTAACTTAATATAATATAATTTAAATTTCATTTTATCCAAACATAAATACATTATATGGACAAAATTTAGGACAGCCATATGTGATTGGTTGGAAGTTGGTGTACACGGTTACAGTAGCATTACTTTTCCTTTCACTTGAACCAAAAGACCAAACCTGATACAGCATGCCTATTTAATGGAACATCTCCCAGTAAAGTGGAGGTTATTATAACAGCAAGTGGAGATTGAATGTTGAATGTTATGTTCAAAAAGCATATATAAATATTATGGTCAAGTGTCTTTTGTCTACAAGTGTTAATATCCCAAAAGAATACTAAGTATACAAAAGTATAGTAATGAAGAAGAACTTGTCCAGTATTTTCCAGCCCTGCTGATATCATTGTCAAATCATATTGAAAATTGAAATTGGAGGCATATTGATGCAGCCCTTTTAGTATCACACCTGGTGCAGTCTGCTTTTATTACTGCTTTCTTATCAAACTGTTTCCTAGCTAGACCTATTGATATTGCAGGGCCAATAGTGAAATATTTCACTACACATTGAAAATAAACTGCACAAAGGAAAATATTAAATCTCTTTTCTTTTGTTTCTCTTTCCCAAATGTATGAAATGTTCAATTCAGGCTATCTTTACAAACATGATTATCAGTGATCGTATCTTTCCCCCATATGTTTGCCTGTTCATAGCCAGAGACAAGAAACAGAATCTTTTTATTTGCAATGCAATCTAGGCTGTATGCATGATTTTTATAGCTATGAGTTTGATATGAAAACGTTGTAAAGCACTAGGTTTTGCAAATGAAAAAAATACAATGAATTGTGGATTAAAAAGAGCACTAGATAACTTGTATTGTCAGCATTCTGAAGTTTATTAGTATGATTGATTGTGAATTGACTTTCTAAATTAGATTCACATTACATTGTCATTTCTAATGTACATTATAACGTATGCTTTGTAAAGCTGAGTTCGCTTTATGATACCCTTAGTAATATCTACATGAATATATGCTCATTTTTCACATTATTAAAACAGGTAATATTTTTAAATACCCACTTTTGAAGACCCTGTACACACTACAGATTTGGATTCTTTCAGCTATGGGTGGTCTTTTACTCATGTAGTCAAACTCCAAATTAAATTGCTGTCTATTCTGCTTTTCTGTTCACCAATACTGTAATCGTAAACAGTATGATTTTTTTGTATTAGGTTCTTTAGCTCTCTTCACATCTGTAGATCACTATTAATTGCTAAAATCTGCTGTGAGATTGATGTGTATAAACATTTCACAAGATTAGCAGTTTCTGAACCTTTTCTGTCCACATTTTTACCAATTTCTGAGAAAATTAATATTTATTAATGAACAAAATGCCTAGCTTACACAACACATTGTTTGCTTCATGTCTGGGCCTGACTTAGAAGTCTGAGTTCTAACTAAATCATGTTGGTTTAACATTTTCTTCCATGTTCATTGTCTCCAAAAACAGCCAAGACTATAGTTAGAAAGAGATGAAATCCAGAGCCAACAAATTTCAAATTATACTCACTGGCCAACCCAGAAGGTTGATGTAGTTTGACTGAAAACAAAACAAACCCATTCACCTGCTCTGAACAGATTGCTAATTGCTAATTAACTCAATACCCGGGACGTAATTTAAGTTGGCTAGAACTGTCCTTTAAAAAATGCTATTGTGTAATTTTAAATTAAGATTACCCCATTAAATTCATTCTTCATTTACTTTAACGAGTTAAAAAACAAGCCGATTTTAATTAAGAGATTTAAGGTGTGCCTTTTGTGAATTTGATCAAATGCACTGACTGACTTTCTATGGGATAAAATTTACATTTGCGGCACTGAGAACAGAGGGCAGGTCTCTGACACGAAAGGCCAGTATTTTTAGCACAGAGTACAGCTCCCTGTTGCTAAATGCCAACAAGGACTCCATTCTGGATTCCCCAGGATAGAAACAAGGAGAAAGACTTTCCTTTTTCTGGAATTCAATTAAGCCCTATTGCCTGCCTGCAGAGGAAGTTGAGAGAGACCAGGGCCCAAAGAGAATAATCATACCGCAATAATACCAAGCAATTAAACATGGATTCTCTGTGGTATTTTTGGCCCTTCAGATTTCATTTTTTTTCTCCATTTTTCTCTTCACTCTCTACAGAGTATCTCCATTGGGCATTAGACAGAATGAGAAGCTTTTCAAATCTGAAATAAAAGCTCATTTTCATCTCTACTTGTAGGAATCAGCTTTTAATGCAGCTCAGGATTTTGACAGAATGACTGATATGCTGTTGGCGGTTGAGGGAATAAACAGTTCATTAACTATTAAGAGGAGCCTAAAAGCTAGAGATATAACAAAATATGAATATTTATGAATATGAATCCATTAAACATAAAGTGGTCTAAACAGATACAAATAGAGAGAAAAAAACTTTCCCAGGACATTGTTCAGTAGCGCTGAAGAGGGATGACTGGGCGGTCTGATATTAATCTTTAGATTAGTTTTAGACCTTTTATACCAAATTCATTAACATTAATGTTCAGCTGTGTGTGATGCATTAATGTAGGGTAATATTACAGTTTAGATTTAATTTATTATTATTTTTTTTTTTTTTGAGAATGGAACAGAAAATCTATTCTGATATAGCCCATGACTGCTTTTATTTTGAATACAGATGCATACACAAATATTCAAAACACTAAATAAATACAGATATAATGAGTGGTATTGTGTTACCATAATATAGTTCTTCCATTATATTTTGCCATTAGGCAGGCAGTCGTATACACAACGAATTACAATGATCTCATTTATACAACTGAGCAGTAAATGTTTAAAGACCTTGCTCAAAGGCTTTCTGACTGGAAGGTCATGAGTTCAAATCACAGCATGCCATGCAGCCACTGCTGGGATTTGAACTCATGAACTTTCAGTCAGATGCCTTAACCATTTTTTTTTGGTCAATTCCATGCTGTTGCAAGGTAACAGGGACACCCCAAAAGCTGTACAATGAAAAACTTTATTTAGTACTTAAATAGTACTTTATGGCTATTTATTTATTTATTTATTTGTTTGTTTGTTTGTTTGTTTTCGAAAGCAGATTTAATTTATATTTTTGGGACTTTGGTAATTAACATTTGCTATAAATGGTGTTCGATTTCTGGCAGCCCCAAAGCCACTGCTGCACCATTAACCAAGAAAAAAAAAGAAGGATCATAAATGACACTTTTGTTTGTCAAGCAACATAACCAGGATGATGGATATAAAAAGGTTTAACAAGGTCAAAGCTTTGATATTCCGAAGAAAACACGCCACGAACCCAGAAGCACTACAGACTTAAAATACAGCAGGGAGATCCTGTTATATAATACATTGCTCAACCTGAATAGTTGGGTTTTCAGAAGATAATGAGAGTTTATTGTCACTCTGGATAAAGGCTTCTGCCAAATTCTGTAAATGTACATTTAAATGTAAAAGTTTTTATAAGTGCCTTGCCCCCCCCCCGTCAAAAAAAAAAAAAAAAAAATCTTCCATATTACAGCAGTGATTTTTTTTCACCTCCTCAGTAAGACTGGTTTCAGTACAATCTATTCCTACCTTTAGATATTTTACTTATATCTATTTATATCTCATTAAATGCAGTATTATTGCTTCATTAAATAAGTGTTCATCCTTTCTATTACCTTTAAAGGAAGAGCAATAATAGCTGGTAATTGGCTGCCCATTACAATGGTTTGTTTGTGTAATTCCTTGTGTGTGCAGGTGCTGTAAGAATTAGCATAGCCAAATTAATTGCCATAATACAGCAGATCAGCCGAAAAGATAATGATATTCAAGAGGGGCTCAATTTACTGAGAAATATGTATTTAATCTAAAGGAAGAGTAATATCTGTGCTTTCAGCTATAGTCATGCAAACACAGCAGTTTGATGTTTACAATAATTTGTCATTACAATGTTCGAATAAATCACATCATGATTTTTGTGATTTTTTATAGATGATAGATAGATAGATAGATAGATAGATAGATAGATAGATAGATAGATAGATAGATAGATAGATAGATAGATAGATAGATAGATAGATCAAGTAAAAGTTTTATTTGCCACATACACATAAATACAGAGTACAACATGCAGTGTTATGCTTGGAGATTAAATGAGATGTTCAATTCTCTTAAGCAGTTAAATGTTAAGGGCCTTGCTCAAGGGCCCAGGAACAACCGCTTTTTATTGTTGGGATTTACATCTAAACATTTTGATTTTGAACTGTTTGATTTGTCCAAATTCTGCCAATGAACTACCACATTTTCCAAAAGTTGCTAGTTAGATTTGACTTAAAAAAAAAATGCATATGCATTTAAGTAAAAAATATAGATTTTGTAAGAAGACAAAAGAATAAAAGATTTTAGGATGTCAATTTTAAAAACTTGCCGCTAATAAAATTTCCAGTCAAATTTTTTTTATATAATTTTTTTATTAAATTTAGTGAAACTTCTTAGGTTGAGCTACTGTGAACATTTAGGCTAATTAACATAAAAAGACATTATTCTTAAGAAAAGGAATTTCAAATAATTGTATTTACTTGTAAAACCTGTAATTTTTACTGAATTAAAAATTAACAAAAAAAAAACAATAATAACATGAAAATATTATAAATACACCACAGGAAAAAAATGTAATGTAATATAGATATAAATGATATGTACATGCATAAAATTTATATTCAAATACATAGAATTAGACATAATATAATCTTATTTTTCATCCTAAATACTATGAATATTTCTTTAAAGTAAGTGTAGCCCAAGATTTTGACAAAACTTTGTATGACCGCAGAGCCAACCCTGTTACACACACACACACACACACACACACACACACACACACACACACACACACACACACACACGCATACACACATACACACGCAGAAAGAGAAGAAATAAGGGAGAACAAAAGAATTGATATAAACAGTTCAATTTATTACTATTTTCTTTATTACCCTTTGATAAGAAAAACTGTGACTGTCAGAATGATTTCAACTTCATGTCACACATGAAGTTTAATCAAACTTACAATCGGTTTTTCTCTAATAGAAACATTTAATGACATATTTCCATCACCAGTTCACCTTTCAGCATTGGTGACATATAACACAATCGTCATCTGTTTTGAGATTGTCTGTTGACCTTTCGGTGGAAAATCTGTGACAGGCTTAGTCAGATTAGGGACGATATTTGGGCACATGCCAGAGCTGAGTCTAAATTAGACTCTTAAAAAGCAAGAGGGGTGATATAAAAATCATTAAGCAAATGAACAAACATTCAAACAACCAACAGCAATAAGTGTCATTATTTTATATTTTAATAGACACTTTAATATAATCTACTCAGACTTGAAGGCTAAGTGAATTAGTCAGGAAGCCATTAGTAGATAAAGATCACAGACATAAAACAGCTAATACCCAAAAACTCAACCAAATATAAATGAAATAAAAATGAGAGCAGAATCAAAGATTTGCAAGGAAATTCCAAGACAGGGGATACAAAAAATGAGATACAAAGCCATGTTGGTAATCAAAGGTTTGTCAGTGCCTTCTGATCTGTATGGCAGGTATAAACTGGCAGGTTCCTCCTTAAAGCAATATTCCTCTCTCTCGGACCTATAGCGTGAATCATACCAGGTATAAACGCTAGAGGTATTGCCAAGGCTTTCATTTCTGCTATTTTCCTGAACATTATGTAATGCAATAGACCCTAAAGCATAAGTGTTTAAAATATACTGTAGGGTTAATGTAGAAGACACAATCAAGAAAACAAACAATCTAATAATTACAAAAAGTATACATTATCCAGACGCTCAAAAATATTACAATAATCATAACATTTTGTAAGAGGGTTACTGATTTGATATGGTTTGTCAAGGTTGGATTGAATAGATGACTCATGCTTATTCTGACTCTGGCTCTTAGTCAGACCAATTTACGCCGGACACGTTTCTGAAGTGTTTTGTCGATAGATGCGTCACACCAGGTTTTTAAACTTTGCTTTTTAACGAGCAATTCAGTCCGAGCCATCTGCATTCAAAGTGCTCTTGCATTGCTCCTCTCTCACATTTTCACTTGTTACCATCTCCCTTTGTCTCCCTTTCTCCCTCTCTCCCTTTTTTTTCTCTCTCACGCTCTCTAATCCAACTTACAACTTCAGAAACCAACAATATTTTACTATGCTATTGGACCCCTTAATATTTCAATACCCCCCCAAAGACCCTCCTAATATTCCAATATGCAAAAAGAACCTTTATTACTGAAATACCCCCACAGAATGTACAATACTCCAAAACACCCTACAGATTTTTTTATATTCCAAATCCCCCCCACAGAATTCGAATATTATTATTATTATTATTATTATTATTATTATTATTATTATTATTATTATTATTATTATTATTAATTATGACATGAAATTTATGCAAAGGCTAAAAAGAGAACATGGATTAAATGTAAACTAAAATATTGAGCACAAACTAAAAACCTTAAACATAAATATGAATACAAATAATAAATAGATGAGGAATGACTATAAAAAGAGTAGCAAGTCACAAATGGAAGCTGCAATGCTGTGTAAAGAGTGTTTGTGGTTGAATTATATAGAGTCCGTAATTAGCCGGGAATGAGCTGCAGGTGTTTAGAATTCCATCGAGACGAAGCGCTGCTGAGGGTGGAGCTGTAGAAGTGGTGTGCTGGGACATGGATTTGTCACACCTGGAGTACTGTATCCATATCAGTGACATGGCTGCACTAAAATATGAACCACAGCTGTTCCAGTGTGACTGGTACCAATGGGGCAGTGGTAGTGAATCTGTGTTCTGTTTTGATTAGGTCTGGACTAATCTTTATCCATTCTTCTTCGCTAAGATTAAAAGATGCAGAGGCTGTGGAAGTCCAGATTAAAAGCTTTAGAAGCAGGATCCTTCCTAAAAATGTCTGCCAGATGATGGTATTAAATACGCACAGACTCCACGCCATATTAACATGCCAATTAGACAAGAGGTCCCCCTAATTCTTTGCACCACCAGTTTCTTGCAAGACATATTTTCTGTAGACCAGGACAGTTTGGGGTGGGGTGGGCCATATACCTAAACACAATTTCATTTATATCATTTTACTAGTATAAACATTATGAGGGGCGTTCAAGTCAAACCAAGACTTTGGGCTTTATAAAGAAAAATTTACAAATAAAAAAAATTGGAAACTGCATTTATTTTTCTACATACTCCCCTGCTACATTTATATACTTATCCCAGGGTTTAACTAACGCTTGGAAAGATTTGCCATTGAAAGATTTGAACTTGGACTATCCTAGGGCAGCATGCTTTACTATCTAAGCATGGAACCACCATGACGTCCGTCCATCTTTGAAACATTTACAACATTCAGATGTCTTACTGAAGCTGCGTGTTTTATCACCATACTGTGCTCGAAGTCTTCTGTGGATATCCGTGGGTTTTACGCCTTCGTTCACAAGAAACTTTATCACCACACACTGTTCTATGCACGCATCAACACTGTTGTCTGCCATCTTGATTAACGGTCTCTGGACTGGCCCTCAACATGTATGCCACCTATCAGTAATAGGACACTCCGGTTTTACTTGAACACCCCTTATACAGTATATGATTTAATTAGTAATTTATATGATTACATATATAATGAAAATGTAACTCAACTCACCATAATTCAGAATCACTTGGAGCTTAAGTGGCACAACAGAAATGGTCATTTTTAAAAATGAAATAAATGTGAATGTGAAAGTCAATAAACTGGAAAATAAAATTAGCATTGAAATGTTTTTATTATTTCTGTGTGGCCCAGTATTAAATGACCCACAGCTCAGTACCAGTCTGTGACCTAGTGGTTGGAGACCCCTGATTTAGACATCTAAAGCGTTCCATGACTTGATCCAACCCCATTGTGACATTTTCAATGAGTAAACACACAGTATTTAGTCAGTGACTGTTTTTTACAAGAACAGCACCTGTCAAAATAGTGCTTTAATGTAGTCCACCTACTCTCCTAAGGAGGCATTTGCTTGAAATTTATTAAAAAGAGGAAACAAACAAGAATTACCCTTTGGCAAGATTGACTCTAAATGGCAGGATACATGGGGCAAAAATTCTTAAATAGAATAAGTTCTTTGTAAATTGTAGAATCATTACTATCATTTAGTGCTAATTTAGTCATGCTGTCCAAGTGATATCTAATTAGCCACATTGATTCCACATTTATTAAAAGTAAAACTACCAAACCTGAGTGTAAATTTTCCATTAACATCAATGGTGGGCTGTCAAGGCCTTCTCTGCTGGCCTTAACACTATAAAAATCAACCTAAGGTATTTACAGCATACAATTTATTTATTTATTAGTCTGTTCTATACATTTCTGTTATTTTCTGTCATCTCATTCAACATAATACTGTGGTATTTAATTTAATATAACAATCCCAAATGTCCCAAAGCCAAAAGACAAATTTCATTAAACACTGTTCTTGATATGCTAAAACAATTAAACATTCGTATCATATAATTTTTAATGGCTTATTACCACAGGAAAAAGATTTCTCAGTTTTTTTTTTCAGTATTTCAATTTCCATTGGCGATAAGCACTTTCAGGACCTTGTGTGAACCCTGATTTTGCCTGAGAATTTTTTGATTTAATCTGCATAGTTCTGGTGAGATTTTGGTACCTGAATGGAGAGCAGAGGAGTGTATGCCTGCACAGAGATGTAGCCGGTTTGAAGGATTAATCATAGCATGCCTATTCCATCCACTGTAGGGTACCAAGTTGAATTATGTGAGGGCTTATTCAACTGTGGATTTGTCCAGCTTGGACATTTGGTCTCTTGATTGCCCAAGGGAGCCTCCTCTTCGGGCTCCAAAAGGTATTGAGTGTTCTGTTCGACTTTTTTTGATTACAGTCTCTTTATTTCCTGTCTGAACAATTTAAAAAAAGCACATGGAGTGGTCACAAAATGTGAAACTGAACAGCTTGTCCTTATTCTTATTAGTTCTGAGCGGTGTTTTTCTGTGAATGACCTATTTTTGTCTGGTCATATTTTCTTGCCGTTTTGCCAGACCCTTATTGTCCTGATGCTTTGATCTTTGCTTGCCTTCTTGACCTCATCTCTGGACTGGATTTTTCTAGTCTGGTCATGCATTCTGTTTTTTTTTTGTCTTGAACCCTCCACTGTGTTTGACTCTGCCTTTTTTTTGTATCAAACTCTTCACAAATGGGTCGACATTCTGTGCCTGAGTATGGAAAAGCTCTTCTCCAAGCTCCTATCGTTCCCTTATATTCTGTTGCATCTTTCTGTCGTTTCCATACCATCCTCATGCTCTCTCAGTTATAGCATAGAGCTCCCAGCAGAGAAGTGATCAAAGCCATGTTAAAAGTGTCATTGCAGAAGCTGGATGGATTAAGCATGATGAACTGTGAACAGTAGACATTCTCTAGGACTTTGATTTTATTATTTAGAATTGCGTGGATCAATAGGAACTTTGGAGAATCAGTAGAAAGCTGCTCTGTGATCTTCATTGGCATAACAAAAAAATATTACTCTGATGTTGTATTTGGTTAATTGTTAACTGGCTTCCACTTAATTGGTGCAGCATTCTGTAACAAAGAGGTTTATGGAAAAAAAAAAAGCTATCAAGAGATCAGCTAACAACTAGTAATGAACTAAAATGTAGACTACAGAACTCTTCCCAGGTATTTGTAACTAACTATAAACTTCAATTATTTTATTATATAGAGGTAAAAGTACGAAGCTGTGACGCTGTGTGTGGCATAGTAATGGTTGAAATATATAAACTCTGTTATTAGCTGAAATGCAGGTGTCTAGAATTCCAATGCGATTGAATACTGTGTGTTTTGCTGATGAGTAAAAGTGGATTTCTGAAACAGAAATGTATTGGTATCTCATACTTAAAACACATAATATATCCGTATGAGTTGGCATTACTGTACTAAAATATCTATCTACAAATGCAGCATTTGTGCTAATATTCATTGCAAGGCCTGCTGAAGAACAAGACACTTGTATGCAGTTAAATTACATTTGCACTTGCAGTTGGTAAAAATTATTACATCAATACCTAAAGATTAATTTTAAACATAAACAAGAATAACACTACACAGAGTCATAAGAATAAGGTTGTAAATTGTTTATAATGAATAATTTAAAAATAATGTTTATTATTTGGTTAATGTTTCAGTTTACTATCAAACAGTAGTAGTAGTAGTAGTAGTAGTAGTAGTAGTAGTAGTACTAGTAGTGTTGCTGATGGTCATGATGGTAGTAACACTACTGAAAGTAACAGTATTACAAATACTATTAACAGTACAGTTTTTTTAATACAGTAAACATAGAATTGGTAATGGAATTATTACTACTGTAACAGTAGTGGCAGTAGAGGTAGTGAGTGGTAGTAGATTTCAGCACATGTATATTAATAGCAGTGGCAGGCGGTCAGGGCCAGCAAAGCCTTCTCTGCTGGCATAAACACTATCAGAAGCACTGACCTACATTTACAACCTTAATTCGGATATTTGTTCCATGATATTGTATTAATTTATTTCCAACAGTTTCTCTTTATTTTGTAGCGTTTCTGTTGGCTGCACTGCTTCCAGTACGTGTATGTGGATGTTAGATTTTTTTGTACAATCAGATGTTCTGCTATATCAATCTAATCTGCCCAGGGCCTGCAAAGTCTGTTCTTTTTTTTAAACTATAGTCTCCTTTATAAATAGTTCTGTTTCTTTAACCAATCTGATTTCATATTCTAGCTATTCAGCTAGCTGGCCCAGAATAGTGTCAGCATTTTTCCATTGTTTGATTGGTTGTTACAGCCAAGTTTGACTGGCAAAACATGTGTGTAGCATGCTGCACACATAAATAAATATAAGTTATGCCTACAGAGGAAAAGAAATTAATTTGGGCTCGGAAATACTTAAAAATCCATTTTCAGGAAAAGCTAGATGGCTAGGAGAGGTCGGCCAACCCTGAAGCTAGCTAGTTGTCTCAGCCCGGGAAAGGGTTTGTTCACCACTTCCAGACCAGTGAATACGAGTGGTACCACTGGCTTACAGCCTCTGAGGAGCGGTGCAAATTATAAGTATTCATCTCTGGTGAGTAAATTGGATTTTATTTACATTTTAATGTTTTTGCCATGTTATTAAAGAAGTATTGATTCAGAACTGCTCCAGATGTTGTAAGTGCACAGTTGCGGTGGCAGTGTAGAGGTTTGGAGTCTTAACTAGGTTTCTTGCTTTTAGTAAAATAGTATTCACCTTCCATATGCGAAATTCCTCTCTCTGTGTAATGCCAGGTGTTATTATATTGGGATTTTGTATAGTATTGGTGGTTTCTATAATTGCGACGTGATAGTGGTGGTATTAAGAGGTGGATTAAGTCAGGTAAGACCCCACTGAAGGCCCAGGTACCAAATGCACGGCCCACAACTGATTAATAGTAGTAGTAGTAGTAATAATAAAAGTAGTGACGTGGTATTGTAGTATTTGGACAAAATACTTTTGTCCAAATACTTTTGCCGTGGTATTGTAGTATTGTAATAGTATTTGGAGGAGTAATCGTATCCAGTGATGGACATTATTGAAGTAAATGTAATCTGTTTCTCTGCTTTTTCATGTAGTTGCATTTGGGTAAAATGTAACTTCAGCTTCACTACATTTCAAAGTCAAATATCTTTTTTACTGAACTACTTTTTTGCTAAATCGATCGTTTCTATTAATTTATGGGTCGATAAAAACTCAAGGCACCAATCAGGGTAGAGCGTGCGCTCTGTTTTAAACTTGTTTTGATGGTGGTTTCTTCTTGGCATAAACATACAGTTCAGCAAGCAGAATATTTTGAGAGGAATAAATGATAGAAGAAACTCCTGACTGCAACTTGCCACAACACCCGTGGCCTTATTTGTGATTTTTTTTTAAGTAGTTGAAAAAAGGTTTCGGGCACATGATCATTTTAATAAATATCAATCAGTGTTTGACTTATTAATATAATTCTATTAATAGATCTGTGAAAAACTGAGTTGATTAAGCAACAAAAATTATAGTAGGAACATTAAAGCCATAATAAATGATAGTACTTGGGATAATTAAGTACATTTGAGGGCAAATACTTTTGTACTTTTACTCATGTGAAAGTTTAAAGGAGCAAGTTTACTTTTACTTGAGTAATATTTTGCCAAGTGTATCTCTACTTTAACTCCACTTTGGTTTGTGTACTTTGTCCATGACAGATAGTATCATATTGAATACTACACTACACTACACAACACTACACTACACTAAACTACACTACACTACACTTCACATGCTTAAATGCAAAAATTCTTGTTTTACTTATACATGACCAAACAGAGCACAGTAAAAGCCTAATAATGAATCTGAATTATATATTAAAAAATGCAACATCAAAAAGAAAGATGAAAGTTACAATTCAGAGTGACTTCACAAAGGATAATAAGAGAGGCATGGTCTTATATATAAAAACAATTACAGGACCACTCCAGCTTGTTTTTAGTTACAGTAATTGGCCAAGCAGTGCCAGCATTTCACAAGCTTGAAACCATATCAAGCCACCACTCAGGTACATCATCATAGCAGTGAACCCATCAACCTCCACAATATTTCAATAGTGACTCACTGAGCAAGGCCGGCTTCATATATGTAGTTATACAAGACATAGGAAGTCAGTGGAGTGGAGTTTAATGTGTAATGTGCACATTCACTGTCTTCCTTATAAAAAATATCCATGGGGCAATCATTAGAACAGTAGTTCTAGCAGTGGAAGTAGTGAGAGGCATGGAATTAAGTTTTATCCTCACTGTGAATGTTGAGGAAAAACAAAAGGCATGTACAGGATTAAAAGTAACAGCAGACTGGAAAAAAGGAGGATCAGTATTTCTTTTGTCTAAAAATAAGACCCCTATTCAGCTATTCTCAGTATTATAGTGAAATGTGCATGTGGCATACATATTGTATACAGTCTTTGTTCGACACTATTTATTCTGCATATAATGAACATGTTGTATTTTGTTGCTAGTGTAAAGGTATTATAATTTATAATATTTCTGAAGAAGATAAGTGAAAGATTTTATTTTTATCAATGCCTCTGCTGACTCTAAATATTTTATGATGCTTTCTGACTTGGTCACTTCTTTGTGAATAATGTACTGCATTAGATAAATAACCATTTTGTCATTGTGTATATTGAAAATGTTTTTATTGACCCCTTCTCAGAAGCTGAGGTAGAGAAACCTTTTTATCAGTTTTCAAAATAACTTCTGGAAAACACCTGGAAATGCTTGAAAAGCTTGTAAATACCTTGTCTTTGATAGTTTTTGAAAGACACACGCATGTTCATTTTGTTTATATGCAATTAACAAGATAATTTTACATATAAAAACTTACTTTGATCAAACAAATGAATCAATGTACAGATCTTGGTAGAAAAATGTAAAAAATATTTTTTAGACATTATTTTCTTTGTAAAATCCTCCTTTAACCTAAAAAACAGACTGTCATCCAGACAGTTTTTCCAACAATCAGCTGAAATACTTTGCAATGCCTCTTTTAGATCTTGCCATGAATGTTTTTAATTATATTTCTTTCTGACCTTGCAATCTAGTTCATTCGACATTACATGCGATGACTGGGCAGGCCATTCCATCCTAGATAACGTCTTGGGTTACTTAAATGTGTAAATCTGGGGTACTGGGTACTGGGGTTAACAAGGTACTGATTTGATAACGCTATGAAAACCTTCTTAGTTTGATTGGTTGTGAAGGATTTTGCCTAAATAACCTCAGTTGGTGACATCATTAGAATACGTGCACCTGTAAGGCATAAATAGATGCGACAAGGACAAACATTCAGGTTATACATTTGTCTTAAGAGATGTCCGGACACGTCCACTGTGTGGCAATGAGTAAAAAATAACATTTTTATATGAAAGTGTGCAACCTGAGGCCGATGACCATAAACCAATCCCTGGATTGGATCTGAGATACAGTTAACTTGTATGTTCTGAGGTAGCAGCTCAACCCATTTAAAATTGGACGCAACCCCGATTTCCTTTATCTTTGATGCGCATGAGGTTCAGCCACAAACGTCTCTCTATAGCAGCCATAGAATAGCCAATGGCATGCTTGGTTGCACAGAGAGACAGATCACCATGGTGTGCAAAACCGCCATGGTGTCTAAGCAAAATTCCTGTGGCTCATCACCTCAGATGAGCGGTGGCACACAGCTCTTGGGAGACTAGAGTCTAGCTTTTGATAGGAAACACTCTAATCAACTAAAATGGCTCTCTCTATATAAATCTTACTGAGCTTGTACATTCATGTTGTATAGTGAAATTTGTTCCAAATAGCTGCAGCAGATATAATTGCATGATAATAAAGAATGGATGTTGGTTTACTGTATTTTGGTCTCAATTTATGATGTTTTTTTGTCTCAATGTTTTTGAAAAAAATTATAAAAGTCTAAATGCTTCCAAACTTTTGACAGGTGCTGTATATATTTTGTCAGGCACCGGTTTACTTTCCTGGTGTACATTATAGATAATCTCTAGGGTCATGAAATGAGATGAAAGAAGAACTGAAGTCCACTTAACATGGCCTCAATCTTGTAGCATCAAGGAACTGTAACAATTGATGGGTTTTGCCAATTTTCATACAAGATGTATTAGAGGATTTAGTCCAGTAGCTGCTCAAAAGAAATCCAAAACTCCTCAAATGATATGGATCAGCTAGTAGTACTGTACATGCATTACCCTCAAGGACAAGTTATTCTTTATTATTATCGCCAGATCCACCCTTACAATTTGAGGAGGCGGTTGATGCTTCAGAGAATAGCATCCTGTCACAGTGTCAAGCACACCCCCCGAGAGTGTACCCTTGTGTATACAGTTGTTTTCATTGGTGCTCAATTCTGCAGAAATACCAACGGGAACTGATTTGTGTCAAGTGAAATGAGTTTTTTTTTAACACTCACTTCAAGGTAATTCTGACATACCAGTCTGAGTCTAAGAATGTGCAAACAGATGCAATTTTATTGCTCAAAGAATGATCACCAAATGGATCCCCATAAAGATCTTCATCCCACACTCCATGCGAGAGCAGTTGAGCCATTGCATACACATATTAGTTAAGAATAGATTCTGTTGGATGCACATGAATAATGATGTACTGGTGTTTAATCCTGTCACAAATATGTTATCTAGTACTAGGTATTTCTTAAATCTGGAATCTAGGTATTTCTATGAGAACTTTCCTCTTCTCTTTTCTCTGATCCAACTTCTGAATCTCAAGTTTACACAGCCATCATGGTCATTACAGAAAGATTTTCAAAGTTTGGGCAGCTGGTAGCTTTACCCTCTAAGACAATGTTTTCTGGTCATTTTCTGGAGGAAGAATTTGCTTAATGAAAGTGTACTGTACATTCCAAGCCCCAGTTCAGTCCAGGAAAGAATTCTCAGATAAATCCTCCTCACCACCATACTTCACTGATCAACATGAGACTGAGTCACACCTCAGATCATATTGTGTAACTAAACAACACATTTCGATACCTTTCATGGGTTTTTATGCACTAAGCTCACTAACTCTTTCTTCCACAGGACTCATTGTGTATGAAATGAAGCAAGTCAAAAACCACCTCCCCTTTTAAACATTGAGGATGGATTAGACTGTTTTGTTGTGAGGCTGCATAGCTTGAAATTCCATGCCAGGCTTACCAGTATTCAAATTTGTTTAATTCTTATATCCCTGATGTACACTCTATAAACTACTCATGAATATTTCTCAGTGGATGGCCTTTCTGTATGGACTTTCACTCATGTTTGTGTACATTCTGAGCAATTTTTTCCAGTTAAGGGTTTGAATAAGTCTTTTTTTCTTAAGAATGTGCAATTTTTAATAATTTACTCATTTTGCTTGAGAATGTTGTGGGGGTTTTGCATGTTACAGGATCAGGTGATGCAGCAGCATGGTGAAAATATTGATCTGTAAATAATTGATTGATATGCCTCTTAGACACAAGACATAATACTTTTGATTGCTTGTCAGCTTGTTTTTATATGCCCTTATTTTCAGTAAAAATTAGTGCACAGTGTCAGCACGTGTGATTGATAAATTAATGTCTCAAACCAGCATGCACAGTATGTATACGCAAGTTTCTTCAGACCTTTTTTGATTTGAGTTGTAATTCAAGCTGTGTATTCTTTTTCCTGCGATGTGTAAGTGCAAAAACAAATTAATATAGAAAGAAAAGTAAAACAGCAAATAATAGAAAAAAACAACCAAATGGAAAAATGAATTGCACCTTGTATAGCTAGTTAGTCTACTGAAAATGATTTACTTATGCTTCATATAGTGAGAAATCATTCTTTCTTTTGCATAATGCAGCTTCTTTGTAGGCAGGCTATCTCCATACTCATATTAATACTGAAAACACATTTTTGCTTATTTTCTCTTAATGTAAATATTTATTTTGTTCTTTCGCCCCTATAGTCTCAAAAACCTTGAAACCAATCAGCCACAAGCCTGTGGTATTCAGTAAGGAGATATTCTTTACATTTGTTCAAATAAAGTCAAATGCTAAACTGAAAATAAATATATTTGCATGTCCACTTTATGACCAAATAAATGCAACAAACATTATAATACGAATTATCTGAAAATATGAATCATCCAGGGCCTTCGATGTAATGGCATTTAAATAACATCTCTAACTAAATCATATTCGAATGTTGCATGTTTTAAATGCTTCGAGATGACATTTACAGTATAATAAATATGCAGTATTATTAGGATTTGTAGTGTGATTTGTGGCAACGTGTAAGCTAGCAGGACCGGAGCAGGTTGCTCTTGACAGATTTGTGAAAGCAGCTAATTCACTTGATTATTATTACTTGTTATAATTTATGATCTCTCTGTATGAGTCTAGTTTTAGTATCATAGGCCATTACTAATCGATTCAATTAAATTGTATTTGTGTAGCACTTTGAACAATGGACACTATTACAAAGCAGCTTCTTCAGAAATACCGAATATACACTTTAATTAATAAATGTTTCCCTGTCACTTATGTATCTCAAAACATGTATCCCTTATGAGCAAGCCAGATGCAATACTGGCCAAGTCAAGTCAAATCAAGTCAAATCAAGTCAAGTCAAGTCAAGTCAAGTCAAGTCAAGTCAAGAAGCTTTCATTGTCATTTCTACCATATATAGTATAGCTGATGCAGTACACAGTGAATATGAAACAACGTTCCTCCAGAACCCTGGTGCTACAATAAAAAACGTAGAGCTATAACACACAATATAAAGCTACATAAAGTGCAAATAGCACCACCAAGTAAACCTACTGTATTCTGATTGTGCAGTACTGTGCAAAAGAGGACGTGACAAAGAAGTGGCAAGGAAAATCTCAATGGAATGTTATGGGGAACTCAAAATGGAGCAAATTCTCTTTTATGAGTGACACCAGATAGAGCAATTAATAATTAAAGCATTTGTGAAACTGCTTGGTCAAAATGGTCAAAATGCAACATGGTCAAAATGCACAGTTGTGTAACCAGGACATTTATTATAGCTTTACAACGTGTTTTGATGAAATGATCAACTCTCCACTGTTGGAGATTTTAGTGTAAAACTGTTTATGGCAATTGCAGTCTTAAAACTATTATAGCAATTACAGGCGTAAACCACCATAGTAAAACTGTTTCATATCAATTGCAGTTCAGAGCCGTCTTTGTGCTTTCTAAGTGGTACCTTCCACAGTAATCTCATGTATCTTTTGGCTGTTCATGTGGAGCCATCCTCTGCACCAAGTGGTTTCCAAGTGATAAGGTCCGCTAAAAGGGGGATAAAGACATCAGGAAGGACCAGACAGGTTTGGAGAGCTTAGGTTCAGGATTACTATTAGATGTATGATCCATTTTTACTGATATACAGTATGAATGTATTAGTCTTTATCAGTCTGCTGCTGCTGTGACAGTTAAAATATTGGAGGTGAGACTTTAAATAATGATGTATTTAGAAATTAAGCTCTAATTAAGCACAATTGCAGTATCTTTTACAGAAAGCATGAAGACAGCTAGTGTGACCGCAGAGAACATTATAAGTGTGTATTATATAAGATTGTGTGGGGCAGTAAAGCTTTATATAGCTATTTAGCTTTATACTCCGTAGCAATCGCTTAATGTTTACTACGTGTCTAGCAGTCTGGGGAAACCCTTCAGAGGTACTGATAAAATGATACAAATTCAGATTCTGCAGTGTTGCCATAATCTCATCAAAACAGAATAGCTTTTACACATTGTGTATTAATGACAACACTATTCTACAACCTGAGTAAAAGTACACATCTCTTGCATAAATATGACTCCAGTTAAAGTACAAGTACTTATTTGACATAGCTTTTTGGGTGAAAGTAAGAAAGCACATGCTTCCAAATAGACTTAACCATTTGGCGCATAACGTCCACTGAAAGGGACAGATGGGTTTTTTTGAGAGTTCAGGACGTGGTGATTGGGACATTTTACTGCAAATCAAATGGTTCAAAATGGCTTCCAAAAATCTGTCCATTACAGTGTTGTGTTGTAGCTTTATGTTACTGTTTAGTGTAGCACCAGGGTTCCGGAGGAACGTTGTCCCCTTTTTACTGTGTACTGTGTACCACTGTGTATAGTAGAAATGACAATAAAAGCCTCTTGACTTGACTTGACTCTTGAAATATACAGGGTTAAATATCAATGCTGATCTATAAAAACTACATTATATGGAAAAAAAAGTTTTGGGTATCTGACTTTTTCAGACATATGTGGTTCTTTATAATTGAATTATTATATTTTTATTGAATTACTATGTATTAACTATATATGTTTTAATTACTATTTAATTAGGACAATCTTCTGAACTTCAAAATTGAAAACTATTGCTTCTTTTTTTGTTTTGTAGAAGTAGTAGTAGTAGCAGCATAAGTGAAAGCAGAATATGGCATATATAAATGTAATTTTTTAAAATTGATCTATTTTTTTTTCTTCAACAAAACTATAAAACATCATACACACAGACTTGGGAAATTAAGCATCAGCAAAGACACAGTCAACAGTTTTTAATGCACTGCATTCAGTTAATAGTATATTTACAGTCTAATAGCCATGAGTTAGGGAGAGTTTCACCATGACTTAATGGTCCCTCTAATTAATGCCTAAACCCACTAGCATTTTATTACTCTTTTTTACAACCCTTTCCTGAAGTGTGCTCAAATCATTTATTTTATTTGTACTGCCTCCTTCACGAATGCCAAGCATCCACTAGGATTCGGAATAAATTTAATGTCAAACCTGTTTGATATGCAGGTGTAACAAGAGGCAAGTTGATTATTTATATGAGGAACAGCACCTTTTTTTTACAAGAGGTTCCACCTATTGAGTGACACCTAACTAACCCAGGTATTTCATTCCTCAGATCAGTGACTTCTCGATCCCCAGTGACTCGACTGTATATCCATGCAATCCTCTGGTGGCCTATTAAGAGTGCAATATTTCCCTTGCTCTCTTTGACAAGACCACAGTGTGGAAGCATCTCTCATGCTGCTTTGGCTTGCCTCTTATTTACAGCGATATCGATTATAGCTATGGCGTCATGCCAGGAAGGCTTGCATACTCATTGGATCGTGCTCTTTATGGTAACAGAGAGGGTTTGTCTTAAATATTCTAATTCAATTAAACAAGTGCTCCATCACAACATGGGGTTTCTGTGTGGGTGTGTGTTTCTCTCTTTTATTTTCTCTTTTTTTCATGGATATTCTGTGTTTTACAAAGAGATGATGACTAATGCTTGCATTCACAGTTACATGTTCACATAGTACGGACTTTATAATGATATTGAACAGATCCATAGTCATACAGTGCAGGGATAAGTGCTAGTAGAAGTTACACAAAAGGTCTGCTGAGTTTTATTCATTTGGTACATTTGTTCACTCTTTTTAAATGGATAAAATAATGTGCTGTACTTGTTGGATATAGCATATTATACTTATTACACAAAACAACCAAGCAAACAAAACTGACATTTACTTTGTCAGTCCACATTTTCTTGATTAACATGCATGCATCCATGTAAGAGGTTGTAAACTTGGAAAATGTTTGATTATTAGTTACTTTAAAAATAGTGACTGATTTAGATATACGTTACTACATCGTAATATTCCCAAAGAAAGCAATAATTTAGGTTGTTTAGGCTGTTACATGGCAATCTACAATGTTTTGAAACATTCAGACTTGGAGACACATGACTGGAAGAATGACTGGAAGTTCTATAGACAGATGAGTTCCAATTTGACATTTTTACTCCAACAGAAGAATTTGTGTAAGATGGAAAACAAAATAGAAGATGTTAGCAGACTCAATTTGATTGATGTTTGATTGTAGCATTCACAATCAAACATCGAGGTGGAAGCTTAATGATTTCAGGTTGTTTCGGAGCAGGGAAGGTTGAAGACCTTTCCATTCCAAAGGAATACTGAACACGACTACCATTCCATACTTAATGCAAACAGTGTTATCGGTAATGGAATGGACTGCCCAATCAACAGACTTAAATCCTATTGAACTGCTCTGGGATGAATTGGATTTCAAGGTCAGAAAGAAATCGACAGCTAGCAGAAAAACACCATTTGGCAATTGTCGCAAGAGTTATGGCAAAGTGTTTTAGCTGAATGTTTGGAAAAACAAACTGTTCATATGCAAAAAGTGAGTAAAGCTTGACTTCACGGTAAGGAAGGAATTTATAAATAAAATAAAGTTTAAAATCAGTGCATTTATATATTTGTTTGATCAAAGTAAAAATTTGCATTGTTGTACTAGACTTGGTGTTTCCAAACTTTTGACAGGAGGTGGTGTTGAATAAAGTGTTTAAACATAACTAAGTACTAGGTGAAAACTATGGTTTGGGAATGTTAAAACTGAGAAAAGTAGTTTTCTATTTTTATTATATGTTTTTATAAAAAAAAAAAAAACTGTTGCCAGGGTGCCCCGCCTGCACGGAGTGCTTCTCCATCCTATTACACCTCATTTACCTGGTCTGCTTAAGGACCTCGGCTCTGCTCTCAGGTTGTCCATTATTGCACGTTATGCTAGGAGACCTAGACGTACTCCATAACTACTTGTGAACCTCGCTTCTTCCAGGCGCTTTTGGAGTTTTCCCTCTATTCTACGATTACGTTATCAGACTTTGTAGACCTCGCCCCTCCAGGGCGTACCTTTGATATCTGCTCTAGACTGCGGTATCCAGGTTGGACTTTGTGGACCTCGCCCCTCCAGGGTGTACCACGGATACACCTGCTATTGCCTGTTTTCCCTTCTCTCACTTCCTATAGATTCTTCTCATTAAAACTTGTTCAAACTGCAATGGCTTCCGCCTTCGTTTCTCCTCGCCTGACACCTGTTGTGCATACTGAGATTTCTTTTTTTCTGAGAGATATTATAAAGAGTGGCTATGTAAAGTAGGGTTACAGTCAGCTCAAACAAGTCTAGCCATTTGCCACTGATCTCTCATACTAGCGAGGTATATCCATTTAATAATTTTTTCCCAGCATTTTTTCATAAACCAACTGCCGCACTGATGAAAGTCAGTAGGAGTAAGACAGAGTACATGTGTGTGAATGAGAGGAAGGGCAGTGGAGTGGTGTGGTTGCAGGGAGAAGAGGTGGAGAAGGTGGAAGAGATTAGGTTCCTGGGGTCAACAGTGCAAAGTAATGGAGAGTTTGTTAGAGAAGTGAAGAAAAGAGTGCAGGCAGGGAGTGGGTGGAGAAGAGTGATAGCAGGACTAGAAGACAGGAAGTGGAGCTGGAAGTGGAGCAGAAGATGTTGAGGTTTTCATTGGGAGTGACGACAATGGACAAGATAAAAATTTAGTTTATTAGAGGGACAGTGACCGACACTGTATTTTGTTATTTATTGTGAACATTAGCTGAAGCTCTTGACCCCATATGTGCAGGATTATAGGCATTATGCTGAAACCACATTTGCTGCTCAGATAATTGCATGAATGAGCACGGCTATCCACGTGCTCTTAAAACAGTGGCACGGTGAGGATATGTAGGCGGTGTGATGTGATGCATGTATGAATGTGGATGAAGTCAAATGGCTGCATATTCTGTACACTCCATACATAAAGAGCATATTTTTCCGCATAAAAAATGACACCTTCTGAAGCCCCTCCATGCTAATTTTAAGCAAAAGTTACATAAGAGGGCACACTCCCACCTGTTTCGCACCAATGAGTCAAAACAGCCCACCTCAGCATGTCCATCAAGACACCGAGCACCGAGTCATGCTCACATCTATTATGTTATTGCCAATTTTTTTGCACAGTATACCAAAGGCTATGATCTAATGCATGTTTCTTTCTCCTATCTTTATAGACATTTTTGCAATTCACCGCTTGCTATCAAAGGCAATTATCCCCGAACCTGACTCGCCACTATTATATTTTTTCCAACAAAAGCCTGCGTATAATCTAAACTGTGTTGGAAGCATCTCTTTTTTCTTCTGCATGGACATTGTGATGAGGAAAGGCAGGTGGATGTGGGGTTAACTGGCATTCATTAGACGGCACTGCCCTTCAGCCAGTATTCAGTACAGGACGCAATTGACCCAGACAATTCCCTAGCTAAATTCCCTTGATTGTACAGTGGTCGGGTCTGAATTGAGATAAGCATCCAAATGTGGGGGGGCTGAGAGTGAGCAGCTTTCTCTCCTGAGATCCAGACTTCAAACATGCCCTTTCGTGCCAGACCATTGACTGACAACAGCCCAGGCAGTGTTTAGGGAATTTGCTTGCTGTCTCAGCCATGAAATACTTTCAGATGTTTTGGAGTATGCTGTCTGCATGTTATCAATGTGCCCCCATATGACTGCTTTTTACGATTTATTTAGGAAGAATTACAGCAATCAAATCATGTCACAGCTTTTGTAGATAAAATGTTCACATGTGTGTTTGTGTGTGTGTGTGTGTGTGTGTGTGTGTGTGTGTGTGTTGACGCATTTGCTAAAATGTCACTACTTCTATTTTGTAGCGCAACAATGTTAAGCAATATTTAGCAATTTTCTTTTCAAAGGCAAACCCTTACCATGTGCGATTTAATCACTGTATCAGAGATTGGACCTTCAGCAGAAGAAATTCAATCCTGTCAAAAAATGTTATCGCAATTTTTTTTTGGATTTGTATATTTCCTTTATTTGCTATACAATTATTTTTCATTAATTTGTTACGGCATCAGTTCAGAACTCCTGCTGTGAAAACCCAGCAAGTACATTGAAGAGACATTGGGCAGAAAACACACACACACACACACACACACACACACACACACACACACACGCAGATAAACACACATTTGCACACTCACTTATAACATCATCCCAGCACCCATTTCATATAAGCCCCAACAGAAAAGAAAAGAAGAAAGCACCCGAGTCTTCATTCATCCTTTACTCATCCTGTCCCGTTTGTCTGTGTTCTGCCCAAGTCTGATGCTGTAACTGTTGCTTTCTTGCTAAACTGTTTCTATTCCTGTTTTTTATCCCGTTTTCACTGCCTTCACATTAACACTGTTTTACTGCATTGGGATCTACCTGACCTCATATTCCCTGACATGAGTTATATATAAACCTTCATTCGCTTATGATGTATCAGCATTATGTAGACTTTCACAGATTTTATATGAAGTATTATTGACATATTTTTAACTATTATATGTTTTAAGTTTAATATTCATAACTGTAATAGTGCGAATGTCAAATTCAAGCATGTCTGATAAAAGAACATATTTCAATTACATTTTAAGCTATGATTAGAGGCTGAATAGGCTATATCATGTTTAAATCAAATTTAAAGAATTAAAAAAAGATTTTTATTCCTACTGCCCATGTGGTCAAGATCATCAAGAATTGTGGAAAGATCGTCAGGTTTTTTTTTTTTGTTTTTTGTTTGGTTTTTTTACGGACTTATAAGGGATTTTTTTACGGACTTATAAGGGAATTAAAGTAAGAGATGGCAGCTTCAGTCAGTATTGGCTATTATTAGATATGGAACAATTAAAAATGTATAATAACCACAAGAGGCAGTTCATTAATTAAAGCTTAATTCGATTTGGTACATTGACTGTATGGTCATTTAAATTAGCCTTTTGCCCACAGAGTGTGTTTTAAACAATAAACTCTTTTACTTCACTGTTCCCAAATCTCCGGATTACCAGGCTATTTGGTAATTTTGCATATTAATTGTGCAATTAGTATTTTAAAATTTGGTTCAGACTAAATTTTAAAATGTAGCCTAATATTCTATTTCTAGGCTCCTGAGATTTGCAGCAGAAAAGTGGTTGTTTATAGAGATTGCAAGGAAGATTGCAAAAGAAACACGTGACAGCTTTCACCTTCATTGGTTGGTGCCTGTTGTGTAATATGGGGGAGGTGGCTGATGGGTGGGAATTCCATCTAAATTCACTGCTAATGTCTACATTTATAATTTAGTGTACTTATGGAAAAGAAACAGCTTACAGCATTGAAAAATGATTAATTCATTTTGACATATGATTTCAAACTGAAATCATTAAGGCGGTGTTCATATTGCAATGGCATGTAACTAAGCCAAAAAAAAAAGGCATGAGAAAAGCATGTTTATCTAGCAAGATTTTCGACATATTTAGCTGTTTTCCCAACCAAACATATCACCGTACACAAAGCAGACAGTCAGGTTAAGGTTAGAAAGTTGTCTATAGAGAAACATTACAGCATCAGATTGGTAAAAAATAAATTAATTCTCAAAGTACAGATACCAAACTATATTTCTTTAGCTTAAAACTCTTTGCCCAGATCATAATTAATTACAGTATCCAGAGATGTCAAAAGTACACATCATTCCTTCACTTGAGTAGAAGTATAGATAGTCATGTTTTAAAAGTCTCTGTAAAAGTTAAAGTATTGACTACACTTTTTCACTCAAGTAAAAAAAAAAAGAAGTTTGGGCTCTGACATGTACTTAAATAAAAAGTAACCATTACTACTACCTGTTTTAGTGTCATGCTGGTAACTGGACCTCACATCATATTAATATATTAATACAAAATAATTTAACATTTTGTTATTTGATGAATGTATTCAGGCTGAACAACCACAAAATAGAACACAAGCAGAGAAAAGATGATGATGATCAGGTGATCAGGAATGCCATGTTTACATCGTTGACTCCCTTGACTTCACTTCTATGAATATATGGGTTACATGGTTTGGAGTGGGAAATCTTCTGCTATAGAGTTCTAACCTTAACCTTATTAAACACCTTTGGGATGAATTGGAAAGCTGACTGTACCCCAGGACTTGTCACATCATCTACATCAGTACCTGACTTTGCTAACACCCACGTGGCTGAATGAGCACAAATCTCCACAAACACCCTCCAAAATCTGATCAGGTGTCCATATATGGGAGCACTCACTTTACTTTAATGAATATGTAATGAATATCTAATGAACATGAAGTCATCTTTATTTTCTGTAAGATTTGTTTATATAGATTCTACTTTCCTTTGACAGTCATTACATTTCACATTAAACAGTCATATGGTTTGTGCTTTGTAATCCTTAATCAAATTCTGCTACTGTTAAAAAAAAAAAAACATTGCAGCTGACACTCTAACATTTAATTGACAATCTGTCTTCTTAGTTTACCATGAAGTTGAAAAAGTCTGTCTTGCAACAAAATTTGCTTGATAATTGCACAGATTTATTGGGTTCATTTCATGATTTGGCTTGAGAATATTGCACCAGTCATTCAAGAGTCAAACCTTACAATACTGTCAGGTTGGTTCGCTGAATACATCTGCAAACATCTGTCAGTTTTATTGAATTAGCTCAAGAGAAGTGATTGGATTATAGTACACCTGCTTTCAGTGATGGCATGTCACAATAGTGTACCTATTAATAACATGGCATGAGGATTATTAAACCATTATGGTTGAGTCTTATAGTACAGGATGTTGTCAACGGCATAAAACCTTAACTGAAAGACAGATTTGCAGCACTATTAATAACTGCTTTTTATTATTCTTTTTTTGTCCAATGGTTCAAGTCTGTGATTATGCTACGTCTCTTTAAATAAGTGAGGATATTAAAAAAGATGGTCTTACATTATCAAGTTCTTTCATTTCAACTAAAACACACTGAAATTACAGCTATGTCATTGTCTGTAATTTACTTTATAATTGGACAATGCTTGCATTTTATATTCATTTATAGTTTCTTCTCCAAAGGCTAAAAAAAACCCCCAGCATTTCATGTAGACCTTCTGGCTTGCATCTCTGCAAATGACATGAAATGGGGTATCAGAGGAGCAGTCTTAAAGAAATTAGACCCACATTTGTCTTTTTATTTATCTTTATATATATATATATATATATATATATATATATATATATATATATATATATATATATATATATATATATATACAATATCCATTCAGTTCATCATAAGAAATAAGTAGCGTTACAAGAAACCTTAGGTTTCCACTTATTTATTGGTTTTATTATCTTCTGATGTAAAAAAAAAAAAAAAAAAAAGACACACTATCAGATTTGGCCAATGAAAATAAAGAATGCAGTGATGTGTATCTTTTATTTTTTTTGACATCATAAGACACGTCAACCAATAAACAAGCAGAGAAACTAGGCATTGGCTACTCTACAGTACTCACTATAAATGTAATATTTCTATAAATTTACACAAAATTCATCTTGTTATGTGTGTGTGTGTGTTATGTGTCATCTGTGTGTGTTCAAAGAGTGTGGGAGGATGATTTATGGCTTAAACACACACACACACACACACACACACACACACAAAAAGCATTTTTGGGGGCGCGTCCATTTATTGTGGGAAATTTGTTTTTCGAGGACTGGCTGTGTGACTCTACAGTCTAGGCTGGAAAGAAATCAGCCCTTTACTTTGATTTCTCTTTCTGTGTATTTGTATTCAAAACTCATGAAGGGTTCGATTTTTTTGTTGTTGTTTGTTTATGTTGTTTTGTTTTCTTTCATGAGAGGGATGGCTTATTTACTTCAGACATTCTGCCCTACTCTTCAAGGTGTCATAGCATGTGCTCTGGTAATTATGAAACACGTAATTTTATGTGTAACCATGAACCACACAATGAACTATAATGCCCCACAGGTGTCTATCATTTAAACATGCCCCTGAGGTACCAGTGACCACTGTTTCTGCCCCTATCCTCTCATCGGATCTGCCCGTTTCATTCCGACCTGCCTCTGGATGGTGTTTTTCAATTGGAGGCCTCTCTGTGCAGCTGGGGATGGTTTACTCATTAACGGCCTGGGGATCAATGAAATTACGGAGTATAACAGGAGCTTTGAGGATTTGGTTTGAACTGTACTTTAAAATTACCATCACTGCACATTTAAACATTGTTTAGCTAAAATAAATAGACATTCTGTGCCACCCAGATGAGGATGGGTTCCCTCTTGAGTCTGGTTCCTCTTAAAGTTCCTTCCTTGTGCCGTTTCAGGGAGATTTTCCTTTCCGCAGTCCCCAGCGGCTTGCTCATTAGGGGCAAACTTACACTAATAAAGAACATCTTATTCATTCTTTCTTACCAAATTATCTCTTCAAAGCTGCTTTGAGACAATGTCTATTGTTAAAAGTGCTATACAAATAAAAATTAATTGAACTTAATTGAACTATCAGTCAGTAACCAAAATTAATGGGTTATGGCACCAATTATATTGTTTCTTCAAGCATAAATTGAAAAAAAAAAAACCACTGAAGGCTCTCTTGTGCTGTAGTGACAGACCTGCATGCCTCTGATATGATCAAAGTCTGTGATCTCTTCATTTTCACTTTCACATTCACTTTCATTATTTATAAATTTTATTATTATTATTCTTTTTCTTTTGGACAAAAATGTCAAAAGACAGCCGGTAACATGGCAGTTGCATTGATCTTAAACTGCAAATTATTTCATCATCCCTGCCTTAGATTGAAAGTGCATATGATATTTCAAATCAAATGAATTGTTAGTTGGTAAAATAGTGAAATATGAATTTGTGAAGATGTAATCGCACTTTTTTATTCATAACAGGTCATTTCTATTTTAAACTTTAAGGTGTACATTTAGTTACTAAAAATTATATTGCAAATAATTGATCGTTCATTTTTATGAATAAAGGCTTTGCTATACTCAGTGCAAAAACCTTTTTGTTCACTTCCTGGTCCAACAATATGTTTGAATCTTGAACATATTAATATTCATTATAAACATGATATAACGGTTAATACACAAAATATACTAAAGAATACAGACACATAATAAAAAGCAAAACCTTTGTTTTGCTGCTCTGATGTTATTCTTTTATAAAAAATAATCAGTAGTTGATAGATAAGTATGACTGCAGTTTAGCAAACTGCAAGAATTATCAGAGACAATTTTTCCCCAAGACAATTTAATACTTAAGGCTCCGTAATTAACTAATGGGTAGAATCAAGTGTGCTAGAACGCTAAACTGCAGTGCAGTGGCCCTCAAGGAATGGTGTCAAGTGTTTGTTAGTTTGTGTAATCCGACAACACAGGCTTCTTCATTATGTAGCACTTGATGTGATAGTACAACTTGTTCCAGTGATCAGATGTTCAGTTGTATTCAAACTTTCTAGTGCTGGTCAATATCTCAGGTGTCACTTACTGAAAAAATGTTTTCAGCCTATATGTCTAAAATATATTATTATAATATGTTAGTAATGAAACACTATTATAATATATATTATATATATATATATATATATATATATATATATATATATATATATATATATATATATATATATATATATAGCCAATATATTATTATACAATATAATAGGTTCGTTCGGTTCAACAACATATGAAAATTCGTTTAGGTGCCTCCCATTTCTCTTGATAATGAAAGTAATAATAATGAAAGGCACACCTCTCTATATAAGGCCATGCAGCTGACTATGCAGATCAGAGCAAACGCCAAGCCATGAAAATAACTGCCTGCAGAACTCAGAGACAGGATTGTTGCAAGTCACAGATCTGGGAAAGGCTACAAAAAAATGCTGCAGCAAGACCCAATGAGGACAATGGCCTCCATAATTCTCAATTGAAGAAGTGTGGTACAACCAGGACTCTTCCAAGAGCTGGCTGCCAGGGCAAACTGAGCAATTGGGGCAGAAGGGCCTTAGTAAGAAAGCTGACCACTCAGAGATCCTGTGTGGAGATGGTACAAAGTTCCAGAAGGAAAACCATCACTGCAACCCACCAGTGATTTGGAAGTATATATATATATATATATATATATATATATATATATATATATATATATATATATATATATATATATATATATATATATATATATATATAATCTTCTTCCTCTTTGGCTTCTCCCATTAGGGGTCGCCACAGCGGATCATTCATCTACATAACCCCCTGTCCTCTACATCTCCCTCTTTCAAACCATGTCTTCCCTCACCACATCCATAAGCCTCCTCCTTGGCCTTATCCTTTTGCTCCATCCTGGTGGCTCCATCATCAGCATTCTCCATCCGATATACAGTGCCTTGCAAAAGTATTGACGTTTTGGATATTTGGTCAAAGTTTTGGATATTTTTTTATAACCCAACCCTGATCTGTACTTCTCCACAACTTTGTCCCTGACCTGTTTGGCGAGCTCCTTGGTCTTCATGGTGCCGCTTGCTTGGTGGTGCCCCTTGCTTAGTGGTGTTGCTCTCTGGTGCCTTTCAGAACAGGTGTGTATATATATACTGAGATCATGTGACACTTAGATTGCACACACGTGGACTTTATTTAAGTAATTACGTGACTTCTAAAGGCAATTGGTTGCACCAGATTTTATTTAGAGGCTTAATAGCAAAGGGGGTGAATACATATGCATGCACCACTTTTACGTTTTTTTTTTTTTGTTTGTTTTTTGTTTTTTTGAAACAAGTTATTTTTTTCATTTCACTTCACCAATTTGGACTATTTTGTGTATGTCCATTACATGAAATCCAAATAAAAATCAGTTTTAATTCCAAGTTGTAAGGCAACAAAATAGAAAAAAAAAAAAGCCAAGGGGGGTCAATACTTTTGCAAGGCACTGTACCTCATGTCCCTTCTCTGCACATGTCCAAACCAGCTCAATCTCGCCTCCCTCACCTTGTTTCCAAAACGTCCCACATGCGCTGTCGCTCTAATAAACATAAACTCATTTCTAATCCTGTCTATCCTTTCTCGGCATGAAACCATACTGTTGCTCACAGATGGTTACCTCTTCTGTCAGCCTGGCTTCCACAACTTCATGGTGTGACTGATCGACTTAATTATATATATATATATATATATATATATATATATATATATATATATATATATATATATATTGACTAAAAGACAGGAGGTGGAGCTGGAGGTAGCTTTTTATTAAAGTGGCAGCGCATGTAGGACGTTTTGGAGACAAAGTGAGAGAGGCCCAATTGAGATAGTTTGGACATGTGCAGAGGAGGATGACATCGGGTATATGGGTAGGAGAATGCTGAGGATGGAGCCACCAGCAGGGAGAAAAACAAGAAGGCCAAAAGAAGGTTCAATGGAAGTGATGAGGGAAGACATGGAGGTAGTTGATTTGAAAGAAGCAGATGTAGAGGACAGAGTAGTATGGAGATGGATGATCCTCTGTGGCGAACCCTAATTGGAGCATCCAAAGAAGAAGAAGAAGATATATATATATATATATATATATATATATATATATATATATATATATATATATATATATATATATATATATATATATATATATATATATATATATATACAGTGAGGAAAATAAGTATTTGAACACCCTGCTATTTTGCAAGTTCTCCCACTTAGAAATCATTGAGGGGTCTGAAATTGTCATCGTAGGTGCATGTCCACTGTGAGAGACATAATCTAAAAAAAAAAAAAATCCAGAAATCACGATATATGATTTTTAAACTATTTATTTGTATGATACAGCTGCAAATAAGTATTTGAACATCTGTCTATCAGCTAGAATTCTGACGCTTAAAGACCTGTTAGTCTGCCTTTAAAATGTCCACCTCCAATACATTTTTTATCCTAAATTAGATGCACCTGTTTGAGGTCGTTAGCTGCATAAAGACACCTGTCCACCCCATACAATCAGTAAGAATCCAACTACTAACATGGCCAAGACCAAAGAGCTGTCCAAAGACACTAGAGACAAAATTGTACACCTCCACAAGGCTGGAAAGGGCTACGGGGAAATTGCCAAGCAGCTTGGTGTAAAGTAGGTCCACTGTTGGAGCAATCATTAGAAAATGGAAGAAGCTAAACATGACTGTCAATCTCCCTCGGACTGGGGCTCCATGCAAGATCTCACCTCGTGGGGTCTCAATGATCCTAAGGAAGGTGAGAAATCATCCCAGAACTACACGGGAGGAGCTGGTCAATGACCTGAAAAGAGCTGGGACCACCGTTTCCAAGGTTACTGTTGGTAATACACTAAGACGTCATGGTTTGAAATCATTCATGGCACGGAAGGTTTCCCTGCTTAAACCAGCACATGTCCAGGCACGTCTTAAGTTTGCCAGTGACCATTTGGATGATCCAGAGGAGTCATGGGAAAAAGTCATGTGTTCAGATGAGACCTAAATAGAACTTTTGGGTCATATATCCACTAAACGTGTTTGGAGGAAGAAGAATGATGAGTACCATCCCAAGAACACCATCCCTACTGTGAAGCATGGGGGTGGTAGCATCATGCTTTGGGGGTGTTTTTCTGCACATGGGACAGGGCGACTGCACTGTATTAAGGAGAGGATGACCGGGGCCGTGTATTGCAAGATTTTGGGGAACAACCTCCTTCCCTCAGTTAGAGCATTGAAGATCGGTTGAGGCTGGGTCTTCCAACATGACAATGACCCGAAGCACACAGCCAGGATAACCAAGGAGTGGCTCTGTAAGAAGCATATCAAGGTTCTGTCGTGGCCTAGCCAGTCTCCAGACCTAAATCCAATAGAGAATCTTTGAAGGGAGCTCAAACTCCGTGTTTCTCAGCGACAGGCCAGAAACCTGACTGATCTAGAGAAGATCTGTGTGGAGGTGGGCCAAAATCCTCCTGCAGTGTGTGCAAACCTGGTGAAAACTACAGGAAATGTTTGACCTCTGTAATTGCAAACAAAGGCTACTGTACCAAATATTAACATTGACTTTCTCAGGTGTTCAAATACTTATTTGCAGCTGTATCATACAAATAAATAGTTAAAAAATCATACATTGTGATTTCTGGATTTTTTTTTTTTAGATTATGTCTCTCACAGTGGACATGCACCTATGAGGACAATTTCAGACCCCTCCATGATTTCTAAGTGGGAGAACTTGCAAAATAGCAGGGTGTTCAAATACTTATTTTCCTCACTGTATATACTGCATTTATATAACAACACATTTCAGTACTTTCAGAGAATAGACATATTGTAAAATGAGTCCATTTTAATTCCAAATTGTACCAGTAAAAAAATTCAGAACAGTTCAAGGGGGTAAATACTTCTGCAACTGTAATCAATATGGAAAAAATTTCTTATCTTATGAAAGCGACTGAAAGGGAGTGGAAAGAGAAAATCGGAGAGGAATGAACACAGAGAAAAACCTTTTTCCATCTCTTCCATAGCTTTGTGAAGCTTCAATGGGCTCCCCTGCTTCCAAGGCCTTCTTGTTGTTAATAACACTGCTATATTTGCACAGAGCAAGGTTTCGAGTAGCTGCACCATTGTAAAGTTTTATTGGTTCACTGCAAAAGTGGGTTTAAAAGGAGAGTGTTATTGGTGATTGAAAATTCTCTTTGCTTTAACTCACGCTGGCATTGAAAAAGTCTTGCAGCAGCATATGAAATTTAGCTTCTCATTAAAATTGCCTTACTGATTTAATTCTGTGCATCCATAATAGGACTGGTCAACATACACTGCATTTTTGACTGGTTTGGATCTGTATGATTACAGTCTTAAAGAAAATTTGATTGCATTGTAAATTGTATAGATAATAATTTTTTGTCTGGTTGCCAGATTTTGCAGACATGGACTTATCTAGCAAACAAGGAAGGTCAGAGCTTCTAGCACTTCCTGTCTCAGTAAACACCGAGAGTGGATGCTTTAGAGGCTGGGTCTAAAAATGTTTGTGACCGGTCCAGCTAATTAACCCTATAGAAAACCAATATCTTAGCCATATATGCAGTCTATATGCCATGCTTTCTACTATTTTCACACATTTTACTATGTGTGTGAAGATACAAGTATTAAATATAAATTCATTATATTAAATGGAATTAAATAAAAAATACAAATAAGACGTGTGCTTTTTTTTCCACAAAGAAGACAGGATGCAGTGGAAAAAGTTTAATAAGCACAATTTTAATGGCAATGCTGGTGTGCATTCATTAACTTAGATGTGAGTTGCTGCTTTATGCATTTATAGTGTTCATTTCTTCATCTGTATTACCTGCCTGCGCCCATCCTATGGTTTTAAATTCAACTGCTAGTTTGTTAATATTTAAAAAAGTTATATGAGCCGGTAGAAACAAAAATAATTACAACTCCATGCAACTTCTGCTTAAGCCACACCCTACTTACTGTGGATTTAAATCCAATAAATATACAAACATGAATATTTAAAGCAGATACAGATAGTGGCATTACATTACACTCCTAGCGATTACTAAGAAACAAGAAAGCTGTTTTGCGTAAATGTCAACACACTTGCATTTTTCTTCCCCTGGCCTTGATCTATCATTTCCAAATCTGTGACTACTGGCTGGGAATCACATGCAGTGCCTGATCACTTTCAGAGCATTTTCAATCTGCTTCCTATTCTATATTGCAGATTACTGATTATAGGTTTGTCAGGACAAAGAGTTTGATCTGCTGTGGCATTTGGCTATCAGTTTATTCCACCTTTCTTTCAGGTCTGAGCTTTTTCAAAACAACCTTCCACTGCAGTGTATCTGTGTTCATTTTTTGAGAAGCTTCATCTAGCCTTCAGTCACATTCAGTTTAGTGTAATTACATTTATTCTTTGTATTGTTGGTATTATACAGTTCTGCCATTCATTCTCCACCTTAGTAGAAGATTTTCATAATACAGTTGGGCTCAGAAATTCACTAGAGTCAATGTGGTATTTTACATGTTACTTCTGTCAGTGTGGTTCCTTTAATGTTCTCTGTTTTTTTTTTCTACCTCCACAACATATGCTTATAGGTGCTAATGAGTGTGTTACCTTGATCCCCTGTGATGGACTAGTGTTCCATTAAAGGTTAATTCCAACCCTACACTCCCGATTAGGCCCCGCCTTGACCAAGAAAAAGACCTGAAGATGAATATTAAACAAGAACAATATCAATGCTGCCTTTATTCTTTTATAGCTTATATTGTTATCCATTTATCATGTACATGAATGTGTTTTACATGAACATGTTCAGTGGGATAAATCCCTCAGGCATCCTTCACTTGCCAATTTAAGATGCTGAAATCACTGATGTAACCATCCGTTGTGATTTTCTTTATAGGACCAGATGGAGGTATTTTTACTCAAGCTTTAACAAATCACCTATCAAACTTGTGTGAAGCAGCATATGGACATGTTTCCCAAAGAAATATGTCAAGTTCTGTATTTGAGACATTTTACAAACTTCACTTCAAGTTTCTTTTTTCTTTTTGAACTCCTTTGTTTGACTTGTTATGTTTAATAATACTAATTACAACCATTATTGATTAAAAAACATTACAATTGGTATCAAAAAGAAAAAAATAACACAATTTAAATTACACAATGTAATGCCATGACAGATTTTACAGTGAGTAAAAGAGTCCAGAACTTTCCAAAATCCCAAATTATAGCTGATGCTTCTCAATTACCAGACTAATTTAAACATTTAGAAGCTGGCTTTATTTAATTTTTTTCCTTTGTCTGAACGTCTGTTGATTTTTCTCTGATTAACAGTTTAGTTGCATAATAATCTTTAGTCTCTGTGAATAAAAGCAACATGGACAGTGTGACATTTCCCCTACAACAAAGAAGTAAACAGCCATTTTGTTGATTCACTGTGAAGAAAAATATTTATCTACCAAGATGGGAAGCAGATATTAGAATCCAAAAATACTGAAGGCGACCAGATGGAGGCAACTTTCTAGACTTCCTAGTGAGTTGAATATAGAGTGTACACAAAAATGTGGATAGAAAGATTGTTGTCACTTCAATGCTAAAAAAAATAAATTACATTCAACAAGAGAAAGTAAGGAGATTATGTGATCTTATTGAAAGAGAAAAGTTATGGCGGCAATACAGTTGATTTAGCATTTTTTGTGTTAGACTGCGGGTGCTATTGAATGACGAGACAATACAATACAATATTTTTATGACAGGTAGGAGATCAAACATTGCATTAAGGCACCCCACATGGCTACTCAATTAAATAAATAATATGGGGGCATCTTGTCATTCATTCACAAATGGATGGGAACTGAATGGGTTGGTATAAAGCAGGAGTATTCAGTATTTTATAAATGAATAAAAACAAGCTACAACCGACAGAACTGCCAATGTACAGTATGTAAACATTAGTCCTAGTTATCACACCTTAGCTTCCAGCCACCCCATTAAAGGGCATAAACAAAAGATTCCCCCAGTTACACCAAACTAGCCTTTAATGATTAGATCATTGCATACATTGAATAAGGCAAATAACCAAGCAAGCAAATATCAAAAGGAAGAAATACACACAAATATTATAACAAAAGAAACATACACAATATGGATTAAAATAGTTCTTCCCAAACTGATATCATACAATTGTACAGTATGCAGTTGGATGTGGTAGCACAAAATTTTTCTTTCACTTGAACTAGGAGATCCAAACCTGTTTTAGCATGACAATACCCCTTGGGAACGCTTCTGCATTGTCCATGCTCTGAATCACGTGTCCATCAATCAGTCCAATGAAAAGCGTCACGTTACCCCGCCGGTCAAGACGTCACGACCAGGAAGCGATAAAAGCACATAGAGTGAACCCAGCGCTAGCTTCTGTTTGTTTAGAAAGCACTCTATATGTGTGTATATGTCCTTTGAGATAGAAAAACATAAGAAGAAGAAGAAAACTTAAAAAACAAAAAAGAAAGCACTTGTTTTGGCTGTGTGTTCGTCCTTGCCCCCGTTTTATTATGGGTGGGTACGCACAGCCTATGTGTCGTTTGTTTGGGAGCGGAGCATGCTAGGTCGATTATTCGAAGAAGCCGACTGCGCAGATTGCGCTAGCATGTCAATGCAAACACTCCGCTTTTGCAATACAGAGCTCCCTCCACGAGGTGGTGCCTGTTCACGGCATGGTGCAAACAACAACACTTAGACCGAATTTACTGCCCGGTCGGCACAGTGCTGGGATTTCTTCAAGAACAGTTTGACAAAGGGCTGGCTCCTTCCATCTTGAAGGTGTATGTGTCTGCCATTGCATTCTGTCATGCAGGGCAGTTGCTGGGTAAGAATCTGTTGGTGACACGTTTCCTCTGCCTTATGATCTAGAATGCCTGCGTGGAACTTGGCCATTGTCCTGGAGATTACAGTCAAGACTGTGTTCCTCTTGGCCATCTCCTCTCTCAAGAGAGTAGGGGATCTTCAGGCCCTCTCTGTGGTCCCCTCTTTCCTGGAATTTGTGGTATTTTTGGTATTTGTTCCCATGACCTGTTATGCTTCAGGCATTTTTTCCTTCTCTCTTTCAGGCCCCAGACCACTAGAAGCTTAACCGACTGTGTCTGAGACTGTGCAAGCACTGGACATATACATCTACAGAACCGAACAGTGAAGGAAGTCAGAGCAGCTGTTCGTCGTCTATAGCCCTCCTAGGAGAGGTCCCCTTACGAACAAGCAAACCCTCAGCAGGTGGATTGTGGATGCTATTTCATCCTTCTATGAGTCCTCTGGTCTCTCCACTCCTTTCAGGTTCAGAGATCACTCTACTCAGAGTTTCTCTCCAAGACATTTCTCAGCTCGAGTTCCTGAAGAAGAACGTCTCCAGGTAACGTCTGTATCCCTGCAGCGCTTCCTTCCCTTTTCAGCCTGTGACGCCATGCTTTTCATTGGACTGATTCACACTTGATTGATCTCCAAGATATCAGTTTTGATTAGAATAATGTGCATTCTAATATGATCTTCTGCTCAACATAGTTTTAAAGGGTGATTGTTTGAGTTTCTTCAGCCTTCCTGCCAGCTCAACCCTGGCCATTCTTGCCATTACCCTCTACTGCTTCACAACAAGACAACTCTCTTACCTTCCACTCAATGGGTTTTTTCTTTATTTCCAACAACACACTGTGTAAACTCCAGAGACCGTTGTGTTTAAAAATCCCAGGATATCAGCAGGGGATCATGCTGCAACATTAAACAAACTACAGGAGAAAATAAGTCATAGAGATTTTTTTTTGCTAGGTGCATTAACTGAAGCTCTTGACATGCATCTTCATTATTGCATGCATTGCACTTGTGTCACCTGACTTGTGAATGGATAATTGCCAGATTGGTCATGAATTAGAGTAAAAAAGTTCCAGAGTATATGCTGGTATTACCTCCTACAGACTCAGAAGCACACTAAAGAAGAACGCTTAAAGGATATAAGGAATACTCCAGATAAGGGTCATCTCAAGGCACCATGCACTCACACATTCACATCAAGGGGCAATTTGTCAGTAGCCAGTCCATGTAGCAGCATGTTTTTTTTGTCAGGTGCGAGGAGAAAATTACAGTAGAGTGCCTATTAAAAGCAGCCAAAGTTTTTGGCCGTCTGAAGTTATGTATGTTTCTTAAGAGTTCAATCACTGCCACAAACCAAACAGAATTGTATTTAAATAAGAACAATTAAATCTTTCTGGAATTTATTAAATGAAATCCCTCAAATCGTGATGGGACTCTTGGTACACTTAGAAGGAAAACTGGATAAAAGACTTTTATAGAGTGTGGTAGTATTGTATGAAATGTATGTGGTGTGCTTTTTTGCTTATTTGTCTCCTCAGAGTGAAGGGTCACTTCAGAACAGTACATTTCTTGTCTGACTTATAGCCTGTTTTCTATGATGAAAAATTCTCTATGCTAATGGTAACGATCTCTTCGAGGATGCCTCCGCCCACACCCACAGGGTACAAAGACTCAATAAATGAAAATACGCTCAAAGTGAACAAATGTCAGCACAACTGGACACTTATGAGAAATGTTATAGCTATGTAATAGACAAACAGTGCTTTCTACCATATGGACACCCGTCAATGGAAACACCATCTGAGGAAATATAATTTGTCCAACACACTTCCAGGAAATATGTGGATTGTTCATCTGTCATTGTTGTACACAGTATAAACTAATGCATGTCCCCATGTGTTTTCCATAAACATTCAATATATCCCATTTTGCTCTGAGTAAATTCTATTAAATCATGTATGTGTTTAAGTACAATGTAGTTTGAGATTTTTTTTAATCAGATGCCTTCGTTTTTTCCTCCATTAATTTCATGCATGAGCTGGTAGACTCTGATTATGTAGCATCTGCAAAGAAAAACGTCAAAAGCAATCTGAAAGATAAAATGGTAATGAGGCATTTCCACAATAGTACCATAAGACTGAAAAGAATCTGTAAATACAAAAGCTATACACTTAATGTCACTATTTTTTCCCCTAAGCTTTTACTTTTCTGCAAGTTCAAGTGAATTTGGCCTTGATGTCATTTCAAATACAAGCCACTATTTAAAATAACAGTACTGTGCTTAAAGAAACAGGGTGTACAGATGGTCTCTGAGTTACGATAGTTTGACTTTTCGATCTTTTTTGATTTTTTTCGATCTCATGATGACGTTATTGATACGAAAAATTGTGAAAAATATAACAAACATTTTGCGCAACAGGTACAGGCAGCAGGGGATAAACGTATATCTCAGTATGTATTTTTTCTGTTTCAAACAGCAATTTTAGTGATAAAATCATGTCTTTCAAGCGTCCAAGTATGTCTCCTGCTTGTAGTGAAAAAAAACGAGAAAAACCATCAGTTTAGAGAAAATTATAAATCAGCATGAAGCAGGAAAGACTGTCACAGTCATAACCATCTTTGACTTAGGATATTTTTGACTTACGATGGGTTCGTCCTAATGTATCTCCATCGTAAGTAGAGGACTACCTGTAATTAGTTTTAGCTGATAAATCCAATATCATGGTCATGTCACAATGTGTCAAGTCAAAAAAATTACACTGAAGATGCGACCAATGAACTTGCCGTCTGTGTCTGCCTGACTATAAACTGTAAATCACCCCTGACCTTTCAGTTAAAATATGCCTTTCACACATATGATTGAGCATAGCCTCACTAATTGCTGGATTGTCAGCTGTGATCACGTCATGTATTTAATTCAACCTTTTACAGACAAATGGGCTCGGGACATGAAAGACTCCTAGCATGATCACTCAATGGCAAATTTGATATTTAATCTGACTGGGTAAATCAGAATTTAGGAGATTTTTTTTTCTGTTATTGTATCTTTTAGACATTTGTATCAATAACACAAAACATCTGATTGATGAGGAATCTTATAATTGTAGTGCATACAATGCCAGCCTAGTTAATTGTGTGCTTGTTCATTAGATTTACATTTATAGAATCTTGCCAGGCACCCTTATTCAAGATTTAAGATTCAAGAGTTTATTATAATATATACAGTAAATAGTCTGTTTCACCAAATGAAATTCTTACTCTGTGTACACATCTAGCACATAATGTGATGGCTGAAATGTGATTGATAGAAACTTCAACCTAAAATTACGCTTGGAGGCGCTGTTCTGATTAAAAGGAAGAGAATAGGCTATTGGGAATAATTTCATACATATTCATGGACAAAAATATTTTTAAACATAAGTTAGTGATTCTGAAAGAGTTTAGGCCAGCAGAGAAGACCTTATTTATCCAACTGAGCAGTTGAAAGTTTAAGGCCTTGCTCAAGGACCCAGTGTCAGCTTAGTGGTACTGAGATTTGAACTCACAAGCTTAAAAAACAAACAAACCCACAACTAATTGTTACATGCATTGTATTTTTTTTGTTACCTTACTTAAGACCATTGTCACATTATGTTATTTGCAATATGCACATTATATTACACAAAACAGTTATATTAAAACATCCTTGTCAAATATATGTGTGACACAATTATACAGGTCATATGAAGTAAAAGTATATTCTTATTGATATTTAAATGTCTGCATTTTAACTCATACAAAAAGATACTCGAGTCAAAATGCTAATGGAATGTATTTATTTGTTTAAACAGAGCACTATTTTTGCAAAAGTCCCCAAAGATTTTTAGTGTTTTGTCAGTTCTTTGTATAGATATTATACTGGAGGTACTGGTAGCTCAGTGGTTAACATGTTGGACTTTGGATCGGAAGGTTGTGAGCACAAGCTGCCACTAACAGGGACCTGAGCAAGGCGCTAAACCCTCACCTAAAATAGATAATATGTAAAACGCTCTGGATAAAGGTATCCGCCAAATGCCATATATGTAAAATGTAAAATGCAATATTATCCATATAGTTAACAGACAAGTGCATCTAAACTCACCGATGAGCAAATGCAATTAGTCATATAAAATAAATGCTGGATTTAACTAATTATAATTTGCAATTAAAATTGTTCTATCTTAAGTACACAGAATGTACATTTTCTGCATATTTGGCATCCATCAAAAATGTAAATTTTTTTGACATTATTTCTGTTGCTGCTAGTGTTGTGATGAATGAAATGGTTTATCAACCTACGCAGAATCCTCCTGCTCACTTCAGCCTCGATGATATCTCCAGATATCTCAAATAGATATACTGTAGTTAGATTTGGCTCTAAATTCTAGGGAATATTTCAGCATCACAAACCATGTTGTATTTTTGTCAAATAAAGGAGATTAATGCGAACACTGCAAAGCCTATAATTAACTATTAAACTTTATTATTATGACAGAAAAGTTTTCGGAATTCATAGAACTAAATCTTAGTGTGAAACTTGTGAATAATTGGATTGCAAGATGGCATAAACTGCCACCTGTAATTACTTTTCCGAATGACAAACAGCAATTCTTTGAATTTCCTGTCAGTGAGGTCATTTTGGACTGAGAACTGTGAGTGTTATAGACTTTTACTTATGAAAGAGAAGGAAAAAACGAGGTAAAAAGTCATATTCATGATATTAACTTCCTAAAGGGCTTCTTGTCGGTCCCTTGTCTGATAGAGAAAAATTGTTTCCTTTGAGAAGGTAAATGGAAATAAGCACATGGAAGCTTTTTAGTCCATATTCAGGGTTCTCTTATAATGTTTTTTTTTTATTTATGTAACTATTTAAGTCGATTGAAAATTGCTTTATTCGGAGATGGGCATTACAGTCTTTCAAGATGATTTTCTGGACTTTTATGTAGTTGAAACCTCTAAAGCTCCCAAATTATATATATTTTTATTTATATGATTATATTTTTTTTAATGTGTTGGACACTGAATATGAACACAAGTACTAACCAAATATATATTAAACCTTACATTCAGGTGCAATATGACACAGAATGACTTTATAAAAGCACTTCATCCAACATTTCCTGTAGTGTTGTTTTCAGGAAACCCAGCCTCTGCACAAGTAAATCTTAATGAACATATGTGTTAGAATTTGAGTGTTATCTCAATGTAACAGGCTGCATATAACTTTACAAAGTGCTAAATTTACCTTGTCCATTTATTATTCCTTACTATTTTAGTAACATGAAAAGTGTATATAGAATTTTGCTTTCAAAACCTATAAATTCTGATGTGTCAGGTCTTAATAGATTCCTTTTTTCTACCATACAGCAGGCAATGACCTAAGTGGAAAGGGCTGACAGCAGCCTTGTAGACATTTTTACATGGTAGTGACTGTAAATACACTAAGTTGCATTTTTTGGCCTTTACTGATATATGCAAGTTATAGCTTCATTCCCTTGAAAGCATTTTTGATTAATAAGATATCATTTAGGGTAACACTGTGGTGCACCGCCTAGCATCACTGCTTCACAGCCTCAGGGTCCCTGAGCTTCTATGCCTGTCTCTTCAGAACACTGCATATTCTCCTCATGTCCACATGGTTTTCCCCTGGGACTCAGGTTTCCTCTCATCTTCCAAAAATAAGCTGAAAGGTGGACTGACAGTGCAAAATTGGCCCTTGATGTGAGTGTGTGATACGTGTATGTGTGTGTGTGTGTGTGTGAGTGTGTGTGTGTGTGTGTTTGTGTGTTTGTGTGTGTATGTGGGTGTGTGTGCTTTGTCAAAGACCAGGGGGTATTCCGGTGACCCTGACCATGAAAGCATACTGTATTTGCTAAAATATGATTTAAATTGATGAAGAAATTAATAAAGTATTCATTATAGTGACACTTTAATACTATATTAATTTCCAAATAGGCAGTGTCATTAGATATTCGTCTTGCAGAATAGATTGCTGGTGAAGCCACTACCTTCCTTACAGTGAGAAGTTCTTTCGGTTTCCCAGTAGACACAGGGCAAAACTAATCAGCCACTTTCCCCAGAGAGACGGAGAAATTCAAAAGCATGAAGCAGGTTACTCCTTTATGGTGTTTTCCTTAGTGGAGTCATGTACTGGTTCAGGCAAGGGCAATGCGCGATGCAACAAATCAAGGCAGTGAATAGAGATAATTGGCGAGGCTCCCGGCACGAGAGGACACAGAGGTAGAAACAAGCCATTGTCCTGCCCTCCTGACACAAAACTGCAAGAATAAACTTACACACATTCGGCTGGAAATGACTTAATCATTTGGAAAGCAAGCAAGAATTCAGGAAAGAATCATTCTATTGTGCAGGGGCTGCTATGTACCCATTTTCACATAAAGGGTGGTGCAGTTCTTGTCAAAAGTAAGGTGATGTAATACAGTTATCACTCTGAGGTTGTTGTTTTTTCAAAAAAACAATAATGAGTAAAAGTTGCTACACAGCAATTAAACAATAGCATAATCATAATTTCACCCATATAATAGTTGTGCAATGCTTGTGAAACAAGATCTTTTTGTTTATCACTTGCAACAAAGCAGTTTTAAACAGTTCCCTCATCAGAATCTCCTTTTTTATTCTCGTAAAATGAAAAACTATAGATATTTTTTTTTTGTGAAACTGAGAACTGCAAAGTCATACATCCTGAAGAAATCTCTTGTGTAAGAATACTAGGTTACACTTTTACATAGTGTTGACACTGAGGACTCCTTGTAAATGGACACATCTGTGAGCTCAGGTTTATGGAGGACAGCAGATAGCTCTTTGGTCTGTGTGTAGAAAGCCCTGTTACAAAGGAGTTAAAAGATGCATTTGGCATCTAGAGAAAGCATGTGTTAGCCCTAACCCTCTCCAGTTGGTAGCTGTGGTATGATAGACTAGAGCTTCTGGTGGCTAGAAACTGGTCAAGACCAAATTTCTGTTGGTGGAAATTGAAAAAATAATGGAATAAATATGCTGTTAAAAGTACTGTTAGAGAAAATGAATCAATACTTCAATCCCAATTGAGAATTTCAAAGCATTATAGTATGAGAACTGGTAGACAATCAAAAATATAATTATGCTTGAGATAATTAAAGGGTTTAGGGCTGCAGGTTATTTTCTTCTATAGTGACTGCCTCAAATGGTTCTCAGCTATTTGACTTACAATGTGCCGTAATTACACACATGACAGACTGGAATGACGTCTTCGACGTCATTGTTGGCACTAAAACTAATCGCAGACTTGTTTATAAACAGGAATACGGCATAACCAAACAGCCCTGACTATTTACTACCCATAAATCAGGGCACATATTACAGTTTCCAACTTTGTCTTTCACTGAAGGAATAAGCAAAGTAATTAATGAGCTTTCCTGTAAAACGAACAATGATTTAACTAGTTAAGGGCTGGCATGCTTACAAAATGGCTTGACGGCATGCCCGCAGTGTCATTGTTATTATGTTACAAAAATAACGATGGCGAATATAATGAACATTAATCCCCAGTGTGAATTCTTTGCTTACGGTAATATCACAGCTGTCAAATCAAATTATGTTGACAAGTAGTCTACAGAAATCCACAGAACCTGATGTAATGTGAATTTTAGGTGTTTACAGCACTCCAGTCAAAACATTAGCTGAACTAGTCAGAACTGATGTACCTGTATTATATTTTTGCTAGAAAATCCCATTATCCATAGGACTGTTAGCGAGTATGAGGGCAGTCGAAGCCCCGAGGTATAATTTCACCGGTCAACCGTTTCTTTAGCTCAGGCCACCAGTTTCATTCTGCTTCCCTTGGTAATTTTCACAATGGTGTCTCAGCATATGTCTGTTCACATCTCAGCCTATTAGTTTTATTGAACTTTACATGGCTACAGTGAAAATTTGTCTGTAAAACAATATCTTTTTACAGGCAGTAGCAGATACAATGTCTTCGCAATAAAAAAAAGCTACAGTACATGTAAAGAATAAAAAACATGACAGGGGTTGTCAATCATCAATCACTGATGTGGCCTTCAATCATTCCCAAAATGTGTTCTGCATGTAGTGTCTACACCCTAACAATTTTACCACAGTTTTTTCATTTTTGTGTATAGCGCTTTTAACAATGAACATTGTCTCAAAGCAGCTTTACACAGATAATGTGGTGATAAAAAAATGAATATGTTCTTTATAAGTGTAAGTTTGTCCCTGATAAACGAGTTGGTGGCAACTGTGGTAAGGAAAAACTCCCCGAGATGGCATAAGGAAGAAACCTTGAGAGGAAGCAGACTCAAGAGGGAACCTCATCCTCATCTGGGTTGCACCGAATGTCCATTTATTGCAGATATGCGATGTTGCAGGGTACAGTGATAGTGATCATAAGCAAACTGAAGTCCTGAGTCAGTGTAGCAGAATGTTGACATTAACTACAGTCCAAATCCATCCTCAAAGCTCCCGTTCTTATCGCGGAATTTTATGGAACCACCCAAGGTGTTGATGAGAAACCGTCCCCAGCTGCAGAGTGGCCTTCAATCGAAAAGGACACTATCCAGAACCAGGCCAGGATAAAGTGGAAGGAGAAAAGATGGGCAGAAACAATGGTCATTAAGACACAAGAGAGAGAGAGAGAGAGAGAGAGAGAGAGAGAGAGAGAGAGACCCCACTTTTGGGCTTGGAAAGGCTTTTTTCTTTCAATAATCTTTGCTGGTTTCTCAGAGTTTGACCAATCCAAGTATGACTTCTTCTTTAAGAAAAGTTAGTTATTGCTACCGTACTGCTAACATAACATCTTAAAAACATTGTAAAATGTTAAAGTTAATAACATCTTAATAACATCATAAAATGTCTGCATTTTTTATAAACCAGGTTTTTGTGCCAGGGATTCAAGTATAGAAAATGAATCACCATTTTCTGATCAGAGTTATTAAGACAGTACATCCCTCACATTTCAGTAACCATTTAAGTATATCTTCTCATGGGACAATACTATAGAAATGATATTTGGATATATTTTAGTCATTGTACAACTTGTATAGCAGTATAGATTTACTGTCCTCTGAATAAAACTCAACATACAGCCATTATTCTCTAAATAGCTGGTAACAAAAGTGAGTACACCCTAAGTGATAACAGCTTTATATTGTTTATCCGTGCAAAGCAACATGTCCTATTCATCATGTTCATAACAGGACCATGCAAATTTGTGTATCTTGTATTAGAGCAGTTAAAATTTGGTGCTTTTAGTCCAATTCTGTCATATTGACCACTGGATGTACAACATGGCACGTCATATCAAAACTCTCTGAGGATTTGAGAAATAGAATTGCTGCTCTTTACAAAGATGGTTTAGGCTATACAAAGATCAGTAACACTATGAAACTGAGATACAGTACAGCGACCAGGGTCATGCAGAAGTTTTCCAAGAATTAATCCCTTTTCTAAAAGGAACAGGCCTCGCAAAAGTTGATCAAGGAAGTCATGTCCTCATGCTGTGGGTCAGGTGCAGAAGCTGGCTTTAAAAACAGATGCATGAGTGCTGCCAGCATTGCTGAAGCAGAAGGTCCACTTGTCAGTGCTCAGACCATACTCTGCACACAAGTCGGTTTGCATGGCCGTCATCCCAGATGGAAGCCTCTTCTAAAGCTGGCTCACAGAGAAGCTGTCAAAGAGCATTAATTACTGGAACCAAGTCTTATTGTCTGATGAGTCTAAGTTACACTTGTTTGGCTCAGATGGTGTCCAGCATTTGACCTGAACCCTATTGAGAACCTGTGGGGCATCCTCAAGTGGAATGTGAAGACGTGCTATGTGTCTAACATCCAACAGCTCTGTGATGTCATTAGGAAGGAGTGGATCCCAGCAGCAACCTTTGCAGATGTGGTGGATTAAGGCAGTGCAGACAGTTTTGATGTGTTCACATAGGGTGTACTCACTTTTGTAGCCAGCTATTTAGACAATAATGTCTGTATGTTAAGTTTTTTTAGAGAACACTAAATCTGTACTGCTATACAAGCTGTATTCTATAGTATTTTCTCTACAGAACATATCATAAAATGGTTAAAATGTAAGGGGTATTCACTTTTCTGTGATACATCTGTAACCCCTTTTGTACATAATATAATAGGGATTCCAATTTTACATCAAATTCTATCAAATATAGAATGACTTCATGACATACAATGTAATGAATCCCTGACTTATGCTTCATGGTTATGTTCTAAATGTCTCTTTAAAATCATAAAGCCTTTGTAAGTGACAGCATTACATCAGTAAGCAGCACCAGGTCTTCCTTCACAGCATGCGGGCAAATAACCGAGCATAGTCTTTCAGATTCAAATACCGTATGTCAGCTTGCATGGACAGACAAATCTTTTTTTAGAAGGCCATTACAATGGACACTCGGTGTAGCTCAGCCATGAGATAAGGCGAGTGAACTCTGCTTTAATAACAATGGACTCTATTAAAACTGCTGGACTGTGCAAAATGATTGACAGATTTTTATTCAATTGAATAGAGCCAGGCATGTATCCATTTGACATAAAGATTACTATAACCAAAGAATTTCCTTGGGGAAATACTGACTGGATGCTGACTGGATTTATAAGAAATAAAACACGACAAGAGACATACTATAAAAAAAAATAATCAGTGATTATTGCCTAAAAGATGATTAGTTCTAGGAACATTGTGTTCCAAAGTGTTGCTTTTTTTTTATATATTTTTTATAACACAACAATGTTTAATAATGAAAGAAAAAAAACATTCCAAGTAACATTTAGTATTGTGATATGTCAAAGAGACAAGTAAGTTTGCATTAACACTTATAGGAGCTACTAATAAACATTAAATTCTTTAATAGTCTCTCCTTTGTGGAAGACTAAAAGGGGGGTTCTCTCTTCTGAAGACTTTCTTGTGGTGCAAACTGGTCATTACATACAGCTGGCACAGGGGACTTCTTCAATAAATGTAGCACAATAATACATAAACAACTTACTACAGGAAGCTTTTCATTTTAAAGATTATCCATACAACTGCCTGTGTGTGAGGTGTTACTATATAGCAGTGGCGGGCCGTGCATTTGGTACCTGGGCCTCCAGTGGGGATTTACCCTACTTAATCCACATCATAATACCACCACTATCACTTCACAATTATATAAACCATCAAAACTATACAAAAACGCAATATACCAATATGTGGCATTACAGAGAGAGATGCATTTCGCATATGGAGGGTAAATACCATTTTACTAAAACAAGAAACCCAGTTAGGACAACTCCAAACCTCTACACTACCACCGCATCTGTGCCATGTGCATCTGGAACAGTTCAGAATCAATATTTCTCTAATAACATGACAAAAACATAAAAATTGTAATACAATACAATCTACTCAACAGATATGCATAATCATAAATTGCTTCGCTCCTCATAGGCTGTAAGCCAGTGGTACCGCTCGTATTCACTGGTCTGGAAGTGGTGAACAAACTTTCCCAGGCTGAGACAAGCTAGCTAGCTTCAGGGTTGGCTAAGCGCTCCTCACGATGTCTAGCTTTTCTTGAAAATGTATTTTTAAGTATGTCCTTATACTCATATGTATTAATGTGTGCAGAGCTATACATATGTTTTGCCAGTCGAACTTAGCTGTAACAGTTTCCCTCTGACCAACCAATCAGAGAACAGAAAAATGCTGACACTATATTGGGCCAGCTACAGTACCTGGCCCTGTGAGGCAAATTTGAAATCTGATTGGTTAAAGAAACAGAGCTTTTTCTTAAGGTGACTATGGTAAAAAGCCAGCAGAACAGACTTTAAAGGCCCTGGGCAGATTAGATTTACATGGCAGCACATAGAGGCTGAAATCTGATTAGACAAAAAATCTAACATCCACAAAAAACATACTGGAAGCAGTGCAGCCAAGAGAAACACTGTTGGGAATAAATTAATACAATTTAATGAAACAAATATTAGAATTTAGGTTGTAAATGTAGTTCAGTGCTTCTGATAGTGTTTAGGCCAGCAGAGAAGGCTTTGCTGGCCCTGACGGCCCTCCACTGCCATGTAGTACAATCCCTGATGTATTAATACAAGACTGGGATTGGATTTCTAGATGGAAATACTTACATTTAATAATGCTTTGTATAAGTATGTTACTAATAGAGCCTTAATTAACTAAGATGTGTTGTTTGTCTTGGGCAAGATTATAAAAAATTCCACTGTAAATTTTTCCAGAAGTTATTAGCAACATAACAGTCTTTATGGAAATACAAACATGTGGCAAGAACACTTTTAATATTGAAAGAAAACTTTTTTAGTCTTAAGTGAACACTTAATGTCATATTCCGACTTGAGTTACACCCACAAATGAGTGTTTAGTGCCGAAAATGCATCATTTTGTAAATGCAGATTTCTGTGTACATGGGACAGAGTTACTGTCTAGTAGTAGTCTAGTAGTCAGGATTCTGCTGAGAAAATCCAACCTTAACGTAATTGTGGAAACCAGTCTGGAAAATTTGCTGAATTAATTTTCATTATCTGACCAAGAAGCAGCTTGAGCACCTGACTAACCCTAGTCTAAATACCAGTAACTTTCCCTAAGTAAGTTTTAGATTATTCTGACATTTAGATGTCACCAACTCAAAATGCAAAAAAAAATAAAAATAAATCATTTTGAAACTAATACAACATAAGGGTAGGTGCAGAAGTAAAATTGTTCACAATGAGCTATGCCTGTCAGCTCTCCAGCCCCATTCCACTGAACGGCATGCCTACAGCTATCATGTGAACCCAACATTCTTTAACTCCATGAGTCATGCCAGCACCAACTCGTTTCTACTATAAGCATAGTATGCCATTATCAGCAAAACAGAAATTGCACATTTCTTTGGAGAATTCTGTGTCTAATTTGTTATACAAGGCTGACCCAGAGTAACATCTTCACATATTCACATGCGACACAACCCTCCTTACCTGATTTACATTCCACCCAGAGCTGACATTCATCATTGTCTTGTTGAGTCGACTCAAAATGCAACATGGCGAGTCATCACCAATAACCTAAAGAAATTGCTTTCATTGTCCTAATATAAATTGGACAAATAGATGGCCAAGATGAGGGCCGTATCGTTTCATGGTGCTAACAGTTTGAGGTTTATAAAAAATGCGGCCTGCAATCGAACAAATTTATTTGCAAAAATAAAGCAATTTCCTGTTGTTGCCAATAGTGATTTAAAGCATGTATACTTTAGAGTAGGGTCAATCATGCTCACTGGTTTACTAGTTTGTTATTTTTAATGAGTAGCTGAAATTATTCATGTCACTAATTTGTATACTTCATTGAAAAGACGAAAGCCAAATAAATTAAAGCTCAGTGGTTTGTGCAACACCATGCTGTGACCTTACATGAGTCAGATGCAAAAAGAGCAAACAATTTATTCATTTTCTACCACAAGAATTTTTTTTTACGTTTTTCAACTAGCAACAAATCCTAACAAACATCCCACAGTACAGACAATTCATTTTAGATACAAAACGATTCCAGTCACACTAGAAAAGGACAAATAACTTGGACCAGAGGACTCATGAGATAGACTACACAGTTCTGTTTCCTGTGTAATGCACTGCATACAGTAGAGTCTATAGAAGTCACTTGACTAAAGAAACAAACGATTCGGACCAGAGAACTCATTAAATGAACTACTAAATTCTGTTTTTTGTTTAATGCACTGCATAGTGTATATGGAATCCTATTATAAAAGAATGAATAACTCACACTAGAAGAGTTGAAAGGTAAACTGTTTAATTCTTTTTCCTGTACATAACCAACTAAGATTTTGATCTCTTGAGACTTCTCGTACTTCTGAGTCACATTTGACTTGTTCACTACTCCGAATGCATATGCATGTTTTTAAACAAGATAAAAAAGCTTAATCAAGAAGGAACAAATGCAATTGTACAAAATACTATTAGTATAATCTCTATTATTTTCTTTCACTAATTCTCAGTATATACATCATGGAATCTTTATAAATCTATGTTTGTTCACCCAATAACAAATTGTTGCACTTATTCTCTGTTCCAGTTTACCTGCATTTGACTGGATACATGCTGTAAACACATATTTCTTACCCCCTCAGGCCAAAAGCACCAGGGCTGAATCATGTCATGTCATGTTTTCATGTCATTCTTAAGGCACTAACACCATTTTTAATGTACAGTTCTCTCGGGTTACAGGTCAGCAGCGTGCACTGAACCCCACGTGACACACCAGGCCCAGCTCAGATGGCATGTAACGATACCGTCGGCTATTTTTACTCCTGAGAAGAGATCGATTTCAGATCAAATCCAGAGCTACGCTGTCTGAATTGGAAAGTGTCGAGGCATACAACAAATCAGGAAGGAAGTGACATTCTAGAATGTTCTTGAATAGAAGATTGATTAGATTGCAATGCAGGAGGCTTGTGGCCTCAAGCCAAATACATGGTGTGTATTACTTACTGGGTTACTGTGTAAAACCCCTCACCTCCTTGTGTGTTAAGGAGGATTCAGATGAAGTGGAGCAGGACAATATGTAACTTTATATGTAAAGTAATAACTTTATATGTTGTTTGTAAGCTAAGCAGATTCTATGATCTGATAAAAAAAGCATGTTAAGGGGCACTGTTATCAAGTCATACGTTAGTAGGAAATTTTTAAATGCATACCATAAAATGATATCCAATTGTATACATACATTCATCACTTAGAATATACATAACACAATATATGCCAATCTTAATAATGTGAAATTTTATCCTAAATTTTTTCAAGCTTTAAATGGGGTATATACAGTTTACAGGTTACTAAAAAGACTATACCCTAATTATAGGACTTTGGTAATAAATATGTACATTATTCACAAAATTCTTTTAAAGTTGATACATTCTTAATCAAATGCTGAACAAACGATAAAAATAATACGCAAATTAGACGTCAGCACTTTTCTACATACATCAACTCACAGACACCAATGACTGCTCAGCATCACTCTGGTTGACTCAAGTTTGATTCCACCCATGAAACCCAGAGAACAGGGTATCATTTTGCATTTTGGATTTGCAGCTATGGACAAAGTACATGTGCATGAATGAGAGGGAGGGCAGTGGAATGGTGCAGTTGTAAATAGTAGAGGTGGTGAAGGTGGATATGTTTAAATACCTGAGGTCAACTGGGCAAAGTAATGCAGAGTGTATTAGAGAAGTAAAGAAATTAGTGCAAGCAGGGTGAAGTGGGTGAAGACGAGTGGGCGAAGTGATTTGTGATAGAAGAGTATCTGAACAAGTGAAAGGTGATAAGACCTGCAATGTTGTATAATTTAGAGACAGTGGCAAAATTACAAAAAGACAAGAGGCAGAGCTGAAGGTGGCTGTTGAAGATGCTGTGATTTTCCTCGGGAGTGACGAGGATGGACAGGATTAGTTTATTGGAGGGGCCGCTCAGGGAGGACGTTTTGGAGACAAGGTGAGAGAGGCACAATTGAGATGGTTTGGTCATGTGCAGAAGAGGGGTATGGGGTATATTGGTAGAAAAATGCTGGTTGTTTATGAATGTGATGTGGGAAGATATGCAGATGGTTGGTTGAAAGAGACAGATGTAGAGTACCGAGTGATATGGAGACGGATGGGCCACTATAGCAACCTCTAATGGGAGCAGCCGAAAGACTTAGAAGATGGTTGTTGGATCTATGAGTATCATATCGTTTAGCAAAATAGTCTGTAAATGTTTCACTAGGCTGAACTGAAAATAAAAAGTCCTGCCAGTGCTGATTTCCTCTCACTACATATGTATGTAAGTTGATAAAAGCCATTCAACAATCATAAATTGCCAGGCACAGCACAGATCATTTACAACATTTATGCCCCTGAAAAACACTATTAAAAGCTTACAAAGCACTTAAAATGCCACAATAATGAGTAAACAGTAAAAGAGGCTTGTGAGCATGACCTATGCTCAATCTCCAGTAATGTAGCTCAGCCATGGCAGTTAAACAAGCATATACAAACAAACATTAAATCTTCCTGCTTACAAATGCTGCCTTTTTTCCCATTACCAAATGACTAGTCATACTGTATGTTTATGGATTTGCTATAGATTGCTTTGTTGCAAGTCATTATTGTAAAAATACTAAAAGATTTGAACCTCACAGTGTAACCTTAATGCATAGTTGCATAATTTGAAATTCACATTAGTGTCATTAAAGCTCAATTGTGCCATGATGTAAATGTCATAACATTTTTCTAAACTAGTTAGATTTTCATCAACACATTTCTAGTATAAATGCTTCTGTGAACAGTTTACATGAATATAAATTCACCTATAACCATTTTGATAAAAAAGGACATTGTCTTGTTGAAAGATGTTCTTCCTCGTGTGCATCAGCTCACAAATCTTCTACTTCTTCTTTCTCTTTCCCTTTTCTTTTCTTTTGCTCCCATTAGGGGTCGTCACACTGGATCATTTGTATCCATACTCTGACCTCGTCCGTCAACCTGTCCATCACCACTGAAAACAGGAATGGGCTCAAAACCGATCCTTGATGCAGTCCAACCTCCACCTTGAACCAGTATGTCGTTCCTACTGCACAATTCACTGCTGTCACACTGTCCTCACACATGTCCTGCTCCACCCTAACATACTTCTCTGCCACACATGACTTCCTCATACAAATCTAACAAACATACAATGCAACTCCTTTTGACCTTTGTTATACTTCTTCATCAACATTCTCGAAGCAAATAATGTATCTTCAGTGCTCTTCTTCAGCATGAAACCATACTATTGCTCACAGATGGTCACCTTTTCTCTCAACCTGGCTTCCACTACTTTTTCCCATAACTTCATGGTGTGACTGATCAACTTTATTCCCCTGTAGTTACTGCAGGTCTGCACATCTCCCTTATTCTTAAAAATTGGTATCAGCACACTCCTTCTCCATTCCTCAGGCATCCTATCACCTTCCAAAAACTTGTTAAACAACCTTTTTAAAAACTCTACTGCTATCTCTCCTAAATATCTCCATGCTTTTTCCGGTATGTCATCTGGTCCAACTGATATTCCACTCTTCATCCTCTTAATAGCTGCTCTCACTTTCTCCTTACTAATCCTATCCACTTCCTGCTTCACCATCTCTACATTATCCAACCTTCTCTCTCTCATTTTCTCATTCATCAGCTGCTTAAAATATTCCCTTCACCTTCTCAACACATCCTTCTCACTATTCAACACATCCTTTATTGTGTTTACTTTCAGCACATCCTTCTCTGCCTGGCCAATCGGTTTAAGTACTTTTTTCCTTTCTTAGTGTGTAACTTCTTATACAACTCCTTATATGCCTTTTTCTTTAGCCACATCCCTTTTCACCTGCTGCTGTTGCTGCCTCAGCGCATAAATACCATGGAATTTGCATGTAAAATTTTCAGGCACAATCCAGGATCGATATTTCAGCATTTTGCCGAGCTATTGTGTTCCTGTGGCAGCGAAACAGCCATGAACTATTAGACTTCTACCAAATTTTCATGGTTACAACGGAAAATTCTCCTTGCTGTCATGCTTTCCACAATAGTTTCTGCCTGATGGTGTATGCATGAACCCTGACATTAGTACAAAAAGAGTTGTAAGAGAGAATTTTTATCCTGATGCTTGGAGTAAGAGTTTACCACCTACCTCTACATTACCATGCCATCAAGCCAATGACATAAGTGCAGGTCATTCCAATTATAACACTTATGTTACTAAGGGCTTTCAAATATATAATAGTGAGCAGCAATTATGCATGAACTAAACATTTAGATTATGATGCTAGTATGTGGCTATGATATTCCATACATACAGTAATAACAGCGAGCATTTACATATGTTATGAAAGCATTTACTCTTGCACTACTTAGTTCACAGAGTGTCAGTGCAGAAGAAGACATTTTGAGCCTGTTAAGACCACATTCTGAATTAAGACACACAAACCAGTTTATTGGAACCACCTGTCAAATTTTTTGTCATACAATTATCCAGTCAGCCAATCTTTCAGTGTCGGGCAGAACATTGTGTAGACATGGGCCCACAGCTTCCTGTAATGTTTACATCAACCTTGCAGTATTTCCAGCAAAATGTTGACGGAACATGGTCTGTTTGTTGGTTCCAGATGGACTAGTGTGAGAATTTCAGAAATAAAGTGAAATCTTGTGGCTGGTTGTAACAAGAAGGCTGTTGAATTGGAATCCATATATAGTTTATTGGTAGAAAGACACAATGCATGCAGAACAAACACTTAATCCCAAAGCAGAGTCGGCAGAACAGGCAAAAGGTACAAACACCGATAAAGCAGTCCACTGGGCAAACTAATTCAAAAGACGAAATGCTGACGACGTAGTGAAGAAAACACATCAAAGTCGATCCACAGTAAAATATGAACCTTTGAACGGCATCATATGCAAAATACAATTTCAATACTCCGCATGGTGGTTAGAGTGAGCATGGCTTATCTATGCTGAAAGCAGGACGTGACCTATGAACCGGAAGGGTTCAATACTCGGGTGACGGTTCCCTCTAGTGGGGTGGAGGAGATAAGACCGCTGGGACTGTTACACTGGTATTATCATTTCAACCATATACTGTAAAATGTACTCTGGCCCAAGATGCTAGTCAAGATGCTATAACGTAGGTACATGAGACAAGCTAAGAAACAGACTGATCCCGTAGTATTTAATGAGCTAAAGTTTTGAGAATTGTCAACAGAGACTGATTTCAGCTGACAAGAGGTCTACATCTACTAAAATCACCACTATTTACAAGTCTAGTGAGCAGAAAAGCATCTAAGTATGCAAAACATGATAAACCTCAAGGGCTACAGCAGCTGAATAACACATCAGGTATCATCCTGTCAGCCAGGAACAGGAATCTGAAGCTTCAGGGTAGTATAGTTAGAAGATAGATCATTTCACAGTCAGTGGTTCAGGCTAAGCGGTTCAGTTAGAATTTTAATCTAATGTCTACTGTCTGCATAAAAGAAAATGCAAATAATCAGACGAAAGCCCATCTGTAAGGACGCACAGCTGTGGTTTACCTGCTCGATCCACTGGGGGCTCTAAATATCCACCATGCGGGTGGATAGCAACTGCTAAACTTCAATGTTAATCAAATTTAATTGGTGTCATGGGTACCACCAGCTTGCAGCTACAGTTTGTTTATTTTTTCCTTTCTTTACAGTTATCTTATACAATACTAGCGGGTTAAATTCATTTATTTGTTCTTTTTGCCCCATCTAATGAATACAGTGGGTGTACTGATACTAATAACTGTGTCACTTTCATAAACATTACTGCTGCCTGTGATCAATAGGACTTTTTTCTTTTGTATTTTAGTTCAAGGCTATACTCAAAATTGTTCATTTCCTGCATCACTACCAAAATACATCATAAACATCTTAAATAATATTATATTATATCTCTGCATAGTTATTTTAAGCTAACAATTCCAGGACATTTATTGATTATTTATATATAAGAGCAAGTCTATAATGCTATTGTGCCTACATGAGCATACTTTCCCACTGCTACATTTAGAAATCAATTGGAAAGCTTTTCCTAGAAGAGTGGGTGTTATCATCAATACTGTTGAGGTGTTTAGAGTAATGGTGTAGAACATAACATCACATCCTACTAGGCTGGAATGCATTTTTCAATGATCTTAATATTTACATTGAGCACATAAGACAAAATGTTGCCTAGGCTTAAAAAATATGCTTAAAAAAATGTATTTATAAAGCTTACTGAGATAGGGACTGCTAGTCAATGTCAAATATGTGCCACCAAATACAACATTACTAACACTGATAAGGATATATTTTAAACAAATTTCTGTACCTGGGGTTAAGGTTCCAGTAATTATTTTTTGTCAAATTGAAAACCACTGTGGATTGGAGCATGGCTACATTCCCTGAGATGCAGTCACCCAAGAAAAAGGACAAGATTCAGTGTACAAATATTGTGTTATGTAATATCTCAACGGGGCGTATCAGACTCTTTCAGAATTAAATTGCCTCTTTCTTATTTTGGCAGAAAATACAGATTTGTCTTCCTTTCGTTCCAGAAACCATGGCAATTTCTTTCAGATCTAGTGGAGATTTATCCCACAGTGGCTTGTATCCCTACTGAATACTCCTAGCGAAGTCTTCACCCCATGACCATGACCTCCTATTACATGGCACTTGTCTTTTTTCTCGACTTCCAGAAAAGTCCATATAGTTACAGATAATACAATAAGTTAGAGTTAACACAATGTCAACATTTTGTTTTTACTGAGATGCCTGAATATATCCATGCTGACGCTGATCCATTCATAATGATACTAATAAGAAAAATAACAATAATAATATTAAATATTTGCCAATTCACAACCTAATACAAACTACAAGCTTTACAGTGCAATAAACATACTTCAGTTATTATATGTTATTTCTGCTGTATGACAATACAGCTTGTGTACTGAGGATCATATGAAGCTGGAAATGATTGTATGTGTAATAAAAGCATTTATTGCAACTGTTGCGGTCTCTGCCACCTGACAGTCAGCTGCACAAATACCATGGTAGGATGTAGTTTTTTGCAATTCAATGTATTGTGCACCCAGATGGTCTGTGCGAATACCATTTGGTCATGTTCAGAATCCTAAATGGCAGATTTTCTGGCTAAATGCACTTAAATACCACAAAAAATCTGGTGAGAGCTTATTTCAGAAATAAATAAATAAAAAATAATAATCTGATACAATTTTTTAAATGGATTATCTGTGATTTTCCTTTCTTTCTTGGTAACAAGTTTTTTCTTACTTCTTATACAGTACAAGTAGTATATGTGCTAACTTTCCATGTTGTTATTTACTTACTTTATTCATATTTATCATTTAATCTGTCTGTAAAATTGTCATATGTACTGTATGTAATGTATGTATATCAGTATGTATCAGTATGTATGTATATATTAAAAGTCCACAGCAACTACATTTGAAATAAAGACAACAGAAAAGATGATTGTCCATAAATAATGTATTAAACATCTATAATAACGGGAGTGTATAGTCAAAGTTAACGCAAACGGGATATATTTATTAAACATCAATTTTATACAAGTTGATAATTTACAGTTTAGTGTGTAGGTCCCTTATATATCAACAAAAACAAACTGTTCTTTCTTCCTCAATTTCTTTATATGAGTAGACTGAACCTGTGTGTCACACTGTAACTTATCAAAATCAGAAGAGTTCAAATAGCACTAATATAGTTCAGATTCTGGTTTAGTTTGGGACACAATAGGGGTCATTTTAAGCCCCATTCTATAACAAAAGCACTGTGGACTGGACATAACTTTTTGTGCTTTCTTGGTTTCCTTGGAAACATTGTAAATATTATAAAAATGCATTTTAAACCCGGTGACATTTTTGTTGGCTACACATTAAAATATCATTCATATGAAATTTTGATTATTGCATACACTGCATAAGGCACATATTTTTCAGTGTTGTCAGCTCAAAACCATGACCTGGCTGCAAAATAAAAGTATTTTAATTGCAATAGCCTGCTCTACACTCTGCTTGTTTTCAGAGAAAAAGCCATGTTGATTACCATGACAACATGTTTGATGTGACCTCACTGCAGTCTGGAGTTAAATAGGATTATGAGCTCTATACAGAATGAAGGTTAATTACATTTTTATAATACTAATTTCACAGTTTTAATTTATAATGGAATATCTTATAAGTCTATTGTCATAAAATTATATTGTCAATATTGGTTAATAAAAAAAAAATATCCTGTGACCTCATTCACAGGCCCAGGTTAAGGATGTACGGTTTAAAAACATTAGTGACAGGTGTATGGTCAATTTATAATCCATATTGAACCATCCATTTTTATTTTTTATTTTTTGGATAACAGATTTGTCCATCATTATTGGACACATAAGATACCTAACCAACAGTTTTAATGGGTACATAGAACACACATGGAAAGTTGATGCCAATGGGACATTATTATTCTATAGGCTCTTTCTGCTACAGACAGAAAGGAGAAAAGTTCAGATGAAAAAGTAAAAAAGTAAACTAAAAGAAAAAAAGAGGAAGAGAGAGTAAATGAGTCATTGCAACATTCAGCACAAAAAAAAATCACAGCATGACGGACTTCCTGTGCAGATGCCATTTAGTACCATTTATTAGCCAGGAGTTCCTTAAATTGTTCTTATCGAGGGGATTTATATAGGTAAAACTTTTTTATTGCAACTGAATGCACTAATATTGCATATTTCATTGACTACTCTTTATAGCATCAAATTAAAAACTCTGTTCTTTCCTTTACTGATATATAAACAGACTTTACTACATCAAGGGATTCATGGTGTAAATGATAATGCAAAAGATGGGGTTTTCCATTCAACAAAGTTCAAATCATACTATTACAGCTTATAAACTAATTTCTGCTCTGATTATGTCAAAGCTTGTTCAGCTGCAGGGTGGGAAAATAAAACACTTCTTTTTTCTAGCAACAGAAATTTTGTAGGATACAGAAATTTCTGATTTAGCATTCAGATACACCCTACAGCATATTAAAACAATGGCTTTCAGAATGACTTGCTGCCATCATGAAAATCAACAAAAGTTAATATAAAAGAAGAAGACCATGCAATAAGTAATATTTTGAAGTTCATAATATATTGATAAGATCATTGTCTCTACCTGTAAACACACACACACACACACACACACACACACACACACACACACACACAAACTACTTTTCAGATTTAAAGGCACCTTGATGCAGTCAGTTAATTGAGGAATATATCTGGTTTAGGTCAGACGTGTGTTTTGTCTTCTATTGAAATCTCTACTGATACATTATGGCCAAATCTCATCCTCCTGTCAGAGGCATTCAGAACAACTACTGTATAATATGCAAGTACTTTCTGGTGCAAAATTTTTACACCATCAATTTTCAGGAAAAAAAAAAATACAATTTGGACCTTCTTCCATGGCCAGACATTTTTGCTGCTTTTCAATGTTTAGAAATTTTGTAAAATGCTCCCAGTGGTCTAGAGATGTTCAAGGTCTTCTAACATCCATTGCCTTGAGTTCAGTGGGTCTGCAGAGAAGTAAACATTTTTAAAATATGTATTGAACTTTTATTTTGCCACCAAAACAGATCTCACCCATTGATTTATGGATTCTTCAAGACCTCTAAAAGTGTGCTTTGGTATTTGGCACCAAGATGGTAGCATGAGGTACTTTAAGCCCTGAAAGTCGAAAGGGGGGCCCTACATGAATCTGACTTGTTTGTCCACCACGTCCCACAGTTGCTTGATCTGATTTGAATCATGGGAATTTGGAGTCCAAGTCTTCAATATGAACTATTTGTAATTTTTCTCAAAACAAGCATTTTTGGTGTGGCATTATCCTGCTGATAGAAGCCTCTGCCATTAGGGAGTACCGTTGCCATAAAGGGGTATACTGGGTCTTCAGCAATGTTTAGGAAGAGGGTTCATGTCAAAAATAAAATGCATAAATGCCAGAACTAATGGTTTCCCAGTGCACCATACTGCCTTTACTGACTTCTGTATCACATCCTTATGGCATTTTTTGCCAGGTAAGTAAAACAAACACACACACACACACACACACACACACACACACACACACACACACACACATATACATCCAGCCATGATGTAAAAACACGAATCATCAGGCCAGACCAGCTTCTTACATTGTTCCATTGTCCAGTTTGAATGGTCATGTAGAAGGTTTCAACAGTGGACAGGGGTCAGCATGGACACTATGAGCAGTCTGTGACTGTGTAGCTTTATATAAAGCAAGCTGTGATACACACTTGCAATGCCCATCCACTGGTGGCCATTCATTTTGATAGGTACTAACCATGCAACCCTGGAGCACCCCACAGAAGATTTGTCATTTTACAGAAGCACTGACGAAGTTGTTTAACCATCACCACTTTTGTAAAAGTAATTTTTCCTGATTACAACGCATCACTTTGGACAATAAACTGTTGACTTGCTGCTCTACTTAGCAGTGAGTAAATGTTAGACTAAACAGTTTATGTTCTATTGTTATTTTTATTTTTATATTTTATACATGATTTTTCAAGTACAGGCCCAATAAAAATGTGGGCAACATTTAAAACTAAATTAAGAGACGCATTATCAGCCATGACTGTTAGCAAGCCAGAAAATGTATCTTTGGATATATCAAAGGAATTGATTTAAAATAGTTGAATCCCTAAGGTTCTGCTGAATAATAAGTCTGGCAGATTATTATTTGAGTGCACAGACTTTGCTGCTCTACTTAGGTGAATTAGGGTTTGTTCAGTAGAATCACACCACTCTATAATTTTACCGGCAGGTGAGATATTATTCTCCTGCGACGAGGGAGCTATGCTGATTAGATGTCTGTGTATGTGTGAACATAATATTGCAAAAGTAAAATTATTGTCTGACAGTACAAAAAAAATCCATTAAATTGCATCATAGATGCAAAATCAGTGTAAATACTTACTACCCTGCAACGCTGCTGCTTAAAATACAAGATTCAGCTTCAACATCTTTCCTATGTCAAAGTGTATACTTTATAGTTGACTATATTTGGAATTTGCTGTTTATATGGTGTGGTTTCTTTTCTTTTTTTTTTTTTGTGATATGATGCTAGGGGGACGAAGTGAGACATTGTACCTCTCTAATTGCCTCACTGCCAGTCAGCTAAAAGCACACAGAGACTCTTATTTACGGCAATGTCTGGCAGTGGTCCACCGCGTTTGCATGCATAACAGGAATAGGAGGACATGTGGGTGTAATCCTCAGCCTGCAGGAGAACTGCCTGGTAAAGCAGAGAGTGCGAGAAAGGAATGGAGAGATAGAGAATGATTCAGAGCGACTAAGTAGGCAAGTGGAATCTTTTGATAACTGGGTGCTTGAAATATCTCCTGTGGAGTTAATAAATTCGAGCACTAAGGGATCTTAGACAAAACACAGGAGTGATAGTCATTACAATGTGCTTGATGAGTCTCTTTGTTTTGGCTAAACCAGAATTCTTAGTAAATTTTTAACAGCAGAGCTAAGGTAAAGTTTTAAATAAGAAGTGAGGCAACACATAGTATTATGTAGGAGAAAAGACTATATAATAAATTACATTTTGCTTAGTCACTGTCATGTATTTGGCACAAACCTATGCATAGACTCTAGAATCATTACTAGTGATATCATCTAGTATCTATTATATTTATATGTAATAAACCATAAATAAAAAGTATTTTCTTTTGATTGACTTTTTTTTCTTTTTTTCTTTACTGGATAAGCTGTGAGATTATAATTGTATTCTATAAAGGCATGCATTATAGCTCAGTCAACACAATGCCAAAGTACTGCAAAAGTGCTGCCAGAGCTACTGAACTTAAATATATCTTATGGAGCTCATCAATTTCAGTATTAACAGAGCCTTTGCAAAACTCAGGTGCAATAGTCATTAGAATGTAGTTGATGAGAATCTTTTTTTGGCCAAGCCAATATTCATGGCAGTTTCATGGCCAGGTGTGTCCTGTTTCTTTAATATTTCAATACAAATTAAGTAGATAAAAAGGTCAGTGGTTGATTCCAAGTGCTGGATTTGCATGTGGTACTGTAGCTGTTCATGAAGAAAAGCCAAATAGCTGTCTATGCAAGTGAAGGAGACCAATAAATACAAAGAAAACAGACCTACATTATCAAAGAGTGTGTACAAACTTCACAACTAGACAAATAAATGATACTATACATTCATAGGACAAATGTTATACAATGGAGAGCTCAAAACAGCAAAAAATACCTGGGAAACTACAGAAGACACATGAACTGGACAACTGTAGATTTTCTTTTAGTAAAGAAAAAGCTTCTTCATGACATCGAGCATAGGTAAGTTTCATGGCCTTCATCGCTTGCATCGACACCTCTTTGGATCAAATATTGTGTGTTCCAGTGAAAAGCTGATAATGATGATGATAATTTTAATCAAATTTGAGCATGTAAAAACAAAAAAAACCTTTCTTTCGGCTTCTCCCTTTAGGGGTCGCCACAAAAGACCATCCGCATGTTTGATTTGGCACGTTTTTATGCTGGATGCCATTCCTAACGCAACCCCCCCCATTTATCCGGGCTCGGGACCGTCACTAAGAGTGGCTGAGGTTGGTTCCCTGACTGGGGATCAAACCCGGGCCGCAACGGTGAGAGCGCCGCATCCTAACCACTAGACCACCAGGGACCCTTGTAGAACATCAGTTTGACCTACATGCATAATATAAATAACTACTGTGAAATTACTGGCAAATTACTGTAAATGAACACAGGAAAAAGACTGGACAGTAAATAAGGGTAAATGAATGCAGTCAGGGTTTCAAATATCCCAAAGGTGTTCAGTGGTTCTCAAAAAGATTTCTATAGCAGATTACTTAATACCTTTCACTTCGTCCCATGAAAACCATATTTCTATGGAGTTCACATTGTGCACAGGAACACTGTCATCTGGTTCAATTTGTGATTCTAAGTTCAAGTGAAAAGAAAGTTGCTACCACATCCAAAGACATGTCTTTTTTTACACAATTGTGTGTCTCTATCATTGTGGTTGCAGTTTGGGGAAGAATTAAATATGGCTGAAACATTGAAATGGCCTAATACTGTTGTTAAGTATAATAATTATTAATTAATAGTGAATTGCTTTTACTTAAGAATTCGGTCAACAAATCATTTAGGATGAACTAAAATGACCAAATCAATAATGGCTCCTTTATACTTTATACAAACATTTTTTCTGACATGTAAACATTTCAGAAAATGTCAGAATCACTTCATGAGGTGGAAATTGAAAAAACTATCCAGGTTTATCTAAACTCATCTGTTATACAAGACAAAAGCGAGACTAATCTTGGTATAAAACACAAATGTGAGCAGTAATCAGAGGAAGTGTTCATTGCAGCTTTGAAATAAATGGAACCCCCAGAAAGAAGCTGGGTTTCCCATTACTCTAATAGATGCTTCCTCAACACTGCTGTCTTATGTCCTTCAGCTTGTAAGCCAGAAATCAATGAAAGTCTGTTCTCATTAAGAATGTATCAATTCTTTAAATGCACTCAGAAGGAGTTGAAAATCATGAGGAAAAACACAAGAAGACATCCAGAGTAAGGTTACACAAGTGTTTACTGTGTAGTATCAAAATTTTATGTTTCTCTACTGTATGTATGTGTAAGAAAAACAGTATTTTTGGCCTAATTCCTATCTTTCTTTTGATGTGTCTGAAGATGAAGGATGAAAACAAGGAAATGTGGTTAAAGTGTGAAAAATGTTCATTCTTTTTTGACCACATAATATGAGTAAAGGTGAATGCAAGTGCACAAATACAAGGACACAACATAAAAAATATCTTTGAAAGCAAACAAAGACATGGATTTTAATGAAGTACTACCACGTAGGATAAACAGCAAACAATATGCGTTGGATGGGGTAAATCTTTCAATGTAGGGCAGTCAAGTCAAACCAGGGTTTTTAAATTTACAGGTATATAATGGATGCTATCATGGATGCTATCAAGCAGTCATTCCTGTGAACATTTAGCATGTGAAATACCTGTCCTGGATAATCGGTGCATAACCTGTTGTGAAATTGCACAACTGACTAAGTGCATTGATGTCGAAGTGAAGCAGACTGTCCTAGGATATTTCAAGTGTACTGACAAATATTTCTATGCCAAACCTTTTCAGGCATTAGTTAGGTATTTAAATGCACTGTAGCAGGAGAGTGTGTTAAAAAATAAATGTACCCCCCTTGTACAAAGTAATTCAGGTGTAGAACGTTATATAAAATGAAATGCGAAACAGTCCCATGGCATTACATGGCCAACACTTTTTTTGTTTGTTTTTTGCACAGTGCCACTAATTTAGTGTCAGAATGACACCTGATCGCTGCACATAAACCGTAGGTTGTAATATTTTATATCTGTAAGTGATTACATAGTATATATTTATTAGTCAATGATGGTTAATACTCATTCTTGGCATAATAAAGAAAGTTACAGTATGATAAAGAGAGCTATGGCATTTCCAGCATTTCCTGACAGCGCTGATATTTAGGTCACATGGTCTGAGTCTTATAAAAGTCATTTCAGAACATAAAAACTGCATGATTATGGGGAATATCACCAACTAATTATTGTCCAATTATTTGTTAAACCCATGTGCTCCGAGTTGGAAGCATCATAAATAAATTATAATCCGTTTTTAATATGTTCCCGAACGAGGGAATCAAAAAGAAAAGAGAGAGACAATTACGGTATTTTCTCTAATAACAGCTTGATGTGATTTTTTTCAGCGTTATAAAGAATTTTACCTACTAAGATTTTTATTTGCGAGGGATTTAAATTGCCGGTTACTCTGTAGGACAGACTAAATTGAAACAACCAGATCATACCATTAGAGAGAAAGATAACAATAAATTGGAAAGAATATAAAATGCATATGCATTAGGAGTTGCATATTACAGTAGGCCTTGCCCATGAGTCATCTAATATAATCAGTTGTCGGCTGCTGTTGGGATTTCTACCAGATGCAGAATGATGGAAAAACTGAGGCAGACTATAAAGAAGTACAGCTAGATTGCAAGGAAAGCAACCAAATGCACTTTGACAATATTCTAGAATAAGACAAATCGACAGCCAAGTGCACAAAACTACACTGGGTAAAGTTTTTTACCTTCACTTTATTTTGCTCTAATGGCCCGTTAACATGTTGAGATCACTTTGCATGAAGTAGAGAGGCTCTCTCTCCTGAAGGAATTCCTTTTGCAGTTATTTTATGTTGTCCTTTACACTGAAATAACTTAAGTTGAAATAAAATGTGAGCACTGTGGCAAAGCGAATTATGTTGTCAACAACCCTGTGTGAAGAGTGCATTCCGAGATTACACTCTACTATAAAGCTTGTTTGGAGTCAGATCAGCAACACGTGCCAGTTCACAGAGGGTAGTACAGATTTAATTTCAAAATACTGTTTGAGTCTAGAGTTGAAAAAGGTTGAAGAAGCTAACAGAGGCTGCTGTGGACATCATTATATAGGATGCTTTTGCTAAGAGCAATGTCCTGAAACTTTCGCTATGACAAATATGACATTTATTTCAACATAGCAATCTCCAAATATAAATATTTTACAATATTTACAATTTTAAAGGACATCTTTTCAATGAATGGTAGCTTTCTCAGTTTTTTGAGGTGTGCCCTGTTAGACAATAAACAGTGAAATGTATTGCTTAGGTTTCACCCATGAAGACTGTTCATGAGTGAGATACATCAACATGAAGGCCAATGTGCTGGCTATCAGAGCAAATCCTTTCTTAAGCTTAGAAAAGAGAGGAAATCAATTAGACCCATTACACACACATTAGGCATACCCAATACAAGTAAGAAGGTCCTGAAAAAGAAAGAAACCATTGATGTCCAGGAATCAGCCATGGACAGCCATTGTGTAAGCTCTGAAGAAAAGGCCTGAAACAAGAGACAGTGATATCACCAATAGCCTCTACAGGGCAGGGGTGAGGTATCATAATTAACCTGCACAGGGCAGGGGTGATGTATCACAATTAACCACGTGAACAAGGCTTTGAGAGCAGAAATATTGAGGCCATATCACAAGATGCAAACCACTAATTAACACTAAGAATTGGAAAACCAAATTAGACTGCAAAGAAATACAGAAATGAGCTACAAAAGTTGTGAAACCATGACTAACCTTCACCAAAATGTTTGAAAGTTCAAAGAGTAGAGAAAGAAAGGAAATTTGCCCATGATTCCAAACATCCTAGCTTATACAAATACTTTGTTACTGTACTTAAGTAGATTTTGTTGGTAACATTATATTTATTATTTAACTCTCTACTTTCAGTCATTGGGTTTTTACACACGATTTGTACTTTCCACTTCTTACATTTCCAAATCAGGCTGGTTACTTTAGTTTTAATGTACAGTATTTGGTGACAGGATCAATATGTCTTCTTCTCATAGCGTGCCATTTTTAGCCCATTAACCTCTTTCTTGTCATTCCGCCACTTTTTTAAACTACCGCTGGTGTATCATTATCAGGCTATCATGCACCAGAGACGTAGGCAAGCCTACGAAGAAACAAACAAGCAAGGCAGGAAACAACAAAAAGACTGGCCAACGTGGATGAGACAGAGGGAGTCAGCGATGTAAACATGACTAAGAACAGAAACAGATTATCATCATCTTTTCTCTGCTTGTGTTTGATATGGTGGTTTTTCAGGCTGGATACATTCATTAGGAAACAAAACGACATTTTTTGTATTAATATATAAACTTCTTTACCCGAACTTGAGTGAAAAAGTGTAGTCAGTCTATTAAAACATGGATATCTGTACTTCTCCTTGAGTGAAGGAATGTGTGTTCTTTTGCCATCTCTGTACCTAACCAACTTATTACATAATCTTTGAGGATACAGTCCACTATTGTATTCCTCTATCAAATCTCATATAAAACTTATATCAGTTTTAAACAGAGTAGATATCATACAATTTAAAATGATTAACGCCCCCTCTAACCTAACTTGAATCTTTAGAAACTTGTCTCATGCAAACAAAGCATCTGCTGTCAAATCTGGTAGAAAGCACCACCAAGGGCACTCCTCAGTCTTCTAAAGCTGTCTGTTTGAATAAATAAAGCCCCTCCCTTCTTCACTCAGTGATCAGTGATTGCACAATTGTTTTGTTTTTTTGCTGACTGCACTTTTAGAGAGCAGATATTCCTGCTGGGGTTTTTGAATGCCATACATTCTCAGATGACATTTTCAATGAATATATATTGGTGTTCTCTGGATTAAAACATCAATTGCAACCTCACCTGTGGTCAAATGGCAGCCTCGTCAATCACTTGATCCTTTAACTCCTGCTGTGGGTTAAGACAGACCATTCGGAGACTTCACAACAATTTAACACAACAAGGTTAACAGCTAGCAGTCATCTCTTAAAATGCAAACAACATATTTGTACAGGTTTTACAATACTAAAACGTACATCATACAGTAGTCGTACATGCCAAAAGTTGTATTTTGCAATGATGTACACAACAGTATATATTTAGATTTTTTTAATAAACTGTATAGACACTGAAAAAAGCTACAGAAGGGGCATTGCCATGCTGGACCAGGGTTGGGTTTCCAAGTTCAAATAAATGCTAAATTTTATTATAGTGTATCTAAAGATGCTCTGTACAATTAAGTGCCTCCGGCTTTGTTGTAACAGTTTGGAAAAGAACCATTTATAGCAGAAAAGGTCCAGTGACCCAATACTTTTGGCAATATAGTGTATATTGTTAAACCTAGAAAACCTTCCCTCGTAACACCAACAATCTCATTTATTAAAATAAACCATTTATTTGTATTAATTTATTTGTTTGTTTATTATTTATTTATTACTAAATTAAATTAACTGTCTCATCTTGACTGCTGAAACCTTTACCCTACATTCATGCTTTCACACACAACAGTTATTCAATTCCCATATTTCAAATTCAGCAAACACATCAAGCTACAAAGTGACATAAATTAGATATGACACTGTAAGACAACAAATCCAAACAATCAGAATCGATGATTACTTGGACCAATCCAGTAGCACATGTGGATTGACATTTCTTCAGTTCAGTGCACAAGATTTTAGTTCATAACTGCAGTTACTTTCAATTTACTGTTTGATGAGTAGCCGTGGCAGAAAATATATTACCATGATGCATTCTAAAGAAAAATAAAGCTTGGAAAGAAGTAACTGAAATCGTGATTTCTGGGGAGTGAATGTACTGTAGCATAAATTTTAACCTGGTCTACTCATTAATTTTAACCTGGTCCACAGCAAAATCTAACATTAAATCATGTTACACTAATAATAATAAGTTGGAATAAGTTACTCTATTTCCAGCTACTACTATAATGCTCACAAAGGGGGAAAAAACATCTCAGGGCTTGTAGCTTATGACCATGTATAGTTTAGGCTATTGATTTAAAATTCATCCACCTCAGATTGCTTTGTCTCATATTTCAAATGAGTGTTCCTTCTAATTTACACTTTAGGATAACAACATGGTCGATAGTACACCTCACACACAACACACTAGAATTCTAAAATAATTGGAGATAAGATCGGCGCTATATTGGGTTTTGTGTAGTCTTGTGTCGTTTTGTGTTGTCTGTCTGCACTGTCTGTCTGTACTGTTTTCGTCTGCACTGTTTGCACTAGGTTGCACTCGATGCACTTTACGTAGCTTGTGTTGTGTTGTAGCTCTATGTTGTTTAGTGTAGCACCAGGGTTCCGGAGGAACGTTGTCTCGTTTTTACTGTGTACTGTGTACCACTGTGTATAGAAGAAATGACAATAAAAGCCTCTTGACTTGACTTGAAATACCTAAATACATAAACATGTTAAAAACAAGCAAATTCATATGTGTAAGAAAAGTTAAAATATGAAAACAAAACAAAACAAAGAAAATGATTGATAGAAGAAAAACAACAAAACAAAATGAATCCTTAAATGAATAAACAAAGAAATAACCATAAAAGGCCAAGAAAGAAAACAGACAGAAAGAAAGAAATGGTTACTAGCAACGAAAACAAAAATAAACTAATTAATAAACAAATGTATAAAGATATATATTAAATAAAAAAAAAAAAACATAAATAATGATGGAAAGGACGTTTTTAATTATTTTCTTGGCAGTGCATACGTATATTTCAAATTGGCATCATTCCATTTAAATTTTTAACAAAATGCTATGAATAGAAATGTTTGAATGAGAAAATACAAGCTCTTCTCCGAAGATTAGGTGCATTAGTATTCGTTACATCAGAAGAAGCTGAAGGGCACGAGGCCACAGATGGTTGAGTTTAAATACCAGGGGCTGCAGTAATAAAGCCATAATAGACAACACCTGTACTTGGAGAGCTAATCTGGTCAGACTAAAGCGGTTTCTTAATTTTAACTTTGCTGACGTGCTTAAATGCTTATACACCGCAGTACACAGCAACTGCACAATGCACATATTTAACTCTAGCATATTGACAAAAAGCCGGTGAGGTTAAAGTCCATCTATATGTGGTGTTCACAGATTGTTAGAAAAAAAAACTTGTTAGTTGGCAAATCCTCGGAAAGCAATAGCAGATTTTACTTTATAAATACACACTACTGTATGTAATAATAATAATGAGTTGTCTGAGTCATCCAAAGGCCTTAAATTTACACCTTGTTGCTACAAGGCATTTCCCCAATGAATTTACTGATATTAATGGCACCAAATATACTGCATATAGAAAATGATGTGCACTTTTATTTTAGAAAGCATGCCAAAAAAGGTTCACCGTACATCGAGTTGCAATTAAAGATGCCAACCAGGACTGGGATCCTGTGTGACACATCAAAAAGTTGGCACATGCAGGAGCTTTTTATTTTCAAGTGTGACTGGAAAAGTGGTTACAATCATAAGGCCCATGGGATAAATTTAAGATTTTGTTTATTAACATGAATATGTGGTATTAATTTCTTCATCCTTAGTAAATTCCAGTGATTTGTGATGCTTTTCACACCCAAGCTTTCAGTGATGTATAATTTGAACCAATACACCCCTTAATACCACCATGACACTACAGCAATAGAAACTTTACCGTTTTACTAGGAATTTGAAATAAACGCAAATTGTTTGTTACAAATTCTATGGTAAAGTACGAATGGTTAATGAAAAAGATTCAATACATGTTCAATAATTAAAATATATTAAAACAAAAGTCAGTGATTCTGATAGGGTTTAGGCCAGCAGGAAATGCCTTGCTGGCACATTCTGGCCAATTTCCAGGCAGGGTCACAGCAGTATAAATTAGACTATTGGTTTGGAAAAAGAAGCACCTAAATAGAAACTGCAAAAACTAGAATTCCCAGAGCACACTAATAGTAATGGCATTTTTACAACCAGATGCCAGACTCCTTTACTGTTTGCATACTTTATTGTGCTATACACTGTTCAGGCAGTTTATTAATCAGACTACAATGGTAAAAAAAAAAAACAGTTACCACCCTGAAAAACTTTGTCCTCTGCAGAAATTCAATCATCTTAAAAATACTTTCTCAATTAGAACTCTGTAGCAAAATGGCTAGATAGAAGTAACTCCTGAGAAAAAGGCACATGGCAGTTAAAGGACTGAGCTCCAAACGACATCTGGTGAAAATGGGGTACTGGTGTACTCCTGATCAACTGCCTATTACAATCATATGGTAAAGTATAGTGGTGTTGGCATCTTGCAATGTGGGTGCTTCTAAGTGGCAAGGACAAAAAAGACTTTGAGGAAAGGATAATTGCAGCCAGATAGAGAGAGGTGTTTGATGAAACCTGCTCCAAAGTGCACACAACCTCAGACAGGTGTGACGATTCACTTCAGAATTCTGTACTGTCACAGCAGACAGTTCTATTGCCACAATGATTCGAAGGTCACGCTTTTGGTTTGTAAATTAACTTTTTTTATTACTACAGAGTACATTCAGTTATCATCACATCACTTGAATTGAAGATAATATACAGCTTACTGTATGTCTCCATAAGACTTCTCTAACATAAGATTGCTTCAAGGTTCTTCAAGTACACTCCAGACAACACCAACTCCCACCTTGTTGTTTGTTATTACTGAGCTCTCAGTTGACCTGTCACTTTAGTTAAGCACATACTTATCTGATTTAGTTCTGAATTTATAAAGCACACCTCTTAAGAAGACTGCCAGCATGTAAACCCCCAACACTACAGTTCTTTTTCTGTCCTGTTTCCCTCACTTCACTTCACTTCACTGCTGTCATGTGTTATATGAATTTCACTCACTACAATGCATAACAGGACAACCTTAAATACAATTCTAGAAAAAAATATGTGTGTAAGCCTGGTACAACCATGATATGACCAAATTCTGACAATTTCTAGCATATACTGTATCATTCTGAAAACTACAAACTCTAGTGAACTGACACTTTGCATGTGTCTCCACCAGAAGGTTCTTCCATTTTACTGTCTGGTTTCTCCAAAAAGTGAGAAAAAAACAAAAAAAAACAAAAAAAAAACAGATTGATAGATACAGATTGATAGTAATAAAACACAAATAGTAATACAATTTAAAATAAATAAATAAATTGAGATAAATATATATTATGTACAAAATAATTCTCACAGAAATAACGAAATGTAAAATCTTACATTAATTTTGATTTTTGTTTTTTGTTTTTTGTTTTTTGTTTTATTTTCAAATACATGATCCGGATCTACACCTAGACATAATCCATCTCCTTAGCTCTTTGCTCAGTAATAGAACACTTCAACTAATAAATGTTAATTAATGTCACACTCCACTTCCATTAGTAATTAATTATATCCCACTAAAGTTTGCACGAGTACAGATTTTACAATCCAGCACTTTTTCTGGATTATTATCAGGGAAAAGTGTTTTATTAATAGCCTACAAATATTAAAAAATACTCTATATGTATATGTACTCTGTATGATAAATACACATATTTTATGTTTTGCACAGATCAAGTGAAGCAATGCAACAGACATTTACATACTGTATTTCCTAACTTCACTTTTTCTATAAGCAACAAACACTATATAGACAAGAGTATTGACATATTGGACTTTTCCAATATAACAATCTTCTTTCACACTGTTACCACAAAGTTGAAGGCACACATTTGTATAGGATGTCTTTGGATGTAGTAGCATTATATTTTCTCTTCACATGATCTAGAAGACCCAAACATGCTCCAGCATGACAGTGCACAAAGCGAGTGCAATGAAGAAGATACGGTATACATAAGTTGGAGTGGATGCCTTTGCTTGGTCTGCTTAAGAGCACCAACCTTATCCCGTTTGAATACATTTGGGATGAATTGGAACGCTGATTGTACCGCAGGCCCCCTCACCCTACATCATTGACTGACTTTACTGAAGCTCTTGCTGCTAGATAAACACAAATACCCACAACCACACTCCAAAATCTAGTTAAGAATCAATAATAAAAATAATATCTAATAGAAACAATATATCTGTATTAACTGTATAAAAGACGGGACAGGACAAATGTAGATAAATGCAGAAAAATTGTATACAATTTTATTTAATTGAGAGTTTATCTAATAGGTATGCTAAATTTTTGTTTTTTATTGTGGCTCATTTAATACCAACAGGTAATTTTATTGCTTCATTTAATTAGTGACAGGATTTGCAGCTCCTTCTGGTAAATATATGCTGTAATTGTTTTTTAACAAGTGGGAAATTCTTTTTTGTAATTTGATGTCATCATGTGCAACCCCAATTCCAAAAAAGGTAGGAGAAGTTGGGCAGAGGTGGGCCGAAGCTTATTTAAAATTGACTGAGGTAAAGTGAAAAATTGCTTTATGGTCTGATGAATCGAAATCCTTTTAAAAACTATGAACATCATATAATTCAGACTAAAGAGTAGAGGACTCATCTGACTTATTATTAGCACTTAGTTTAAAAGTCTGCATCTCTGATAGTATGGTGGTCCATTAGAGTCTAAAGAATGGGCAGCTTGCACATCTGGAAAAGCACCATCAATGCTGAAATGTTTATACAGGTTTTAGAGCAACATGCACTTCCATCAAGACAACATTTTTTTCAGGAAGGGGGTCTTGTATATTTCAGCAAGACAATGGTACATGGCGTATTGCATCTAATACAGAATGGCTTCACAGTAGAAGATTATTGGTTCTGATCCTGGGCCTTCCTGCAGTCCTGACCATTCATCAACTAAAAACATTTTGTGCATCATTAAACAAAAAATATGACAGAGAATACCCAGGACTGTTGAGCAGCTAGAATTTAGAATCTAGATTAGATCTAGATCTAGACTAGATTAGAATCTGGCATAAATGAGACAAAAATTCATCAACTTCATCTCCCAAACATATACGGACTGTTGTAGTAAAAAAAAAACAAAAAAAAAAAACAAAAAAAACAAAAAAAAAAGCAGGGGTGCATGTCCCTGTACCAAATTTCTTTAATGGTCGAAAATTACCTTATATTTTTTCTTTAAATTGTATATTTCATTGTGTTAAACATTTATTATGTTTTTTATGTTCTACTATGAATAAAATCTGGTTATATATATATTTTTTTAATTGCGGTTGAAAGGAAAACAAGGGATCGTGTATAGAATAGTTGGAAGTCTTCCATTTTCTACAGTCACGAACAAGCAAAAAGATTTTCCACAAGCAAAAAGAAACAGCATCCTGTAGCAAACTCAGCTAGATTTACAAGGACAGGAAAAACAATTTGCAAACAAATGTCATGTATTTTTAAGCCAGTGTGCACTACACTTCTTAGTGCTTGTCTCAGCTCTCAACACTAATGACGCTTCTCCCTGTGTTTTGTGTGTATTCTTTATGTGGCCATACATATTTTCTTTTGCCTTATGTATTTTCATTACTTGTCATCGTAAACTTACTTTTACTTGTTTTCAGATATTAGCCTTTGTATTGTCCATGTGTTCCTTTGCTCTATGTCTACTCGTTGTATACTTGCATCATGTTACCAATCCTTAAACCTACTGTTTTGTTATTTTAAAAAAATATATATATATTTTTTTTTAATATCATATATTTTTCTTGTTTTCTTGTTTTTGATTAGTGTTGCTACTGTTAGATATGTGGCAAGCTTTGGTCATGACTACTTCAGTCTATATTAATTCAGAAAAACGTGTTTGTTCAAAATAATCTTACAACCTACCACACAGCAAAAATGTTAATTATCACCTGTATACCTAGGGTTAATTTTGAGACAGATGTGAAGAGAAGAGTGCAGGCAGGGTGGAGTGGGTGGAAAAGACTGGCAGGAGTGACTTCTGATAGAAGGATATCCTCAGGAGTGACAGGAAAGTGTATAAGTCTGCAGTGAGACCTGCTATGTTGTATGCTTTAGAGACAGTGGCATTGACAAGAAGACAGAAGGCAAGGATAGACAGGATCAGAATTGAGTTGTTTAGAGGGACTATGCAGGTACTGTAGGATGTTTTAGAGACAAGGTGAGAGAGATTGAGTTGGTTTGGTCATATGGGGGGGAGGGACATGGAGTATATCGGTAGAAAAATGCTGAGAATGGTCACCAAGGAGGTTGACAGTATGGATGTGGTGAGGGGAAGATATGCATTTGGTTGGTTTGAAAGAGGCAGATGTAGAAGACAGAGTTAAAAAAAGACAAATGATTAATTGAATGTAATAGGTGTGTCTTATTCAGCTTGTTGGCTCTGTAATACAAGTTATATAAGCTGTTTTTTGTTTACTTCACCGATTATATCATTATTAAAAATGTTGACTGAGCTATTAAGGTGGCAATCAACTACCCTGCTGAATTAATTATACTGTGCTAATTAAAATCTAATTATATAGCTTATAATGCATGATACATTACCCACCTACTTACAGTAAACATTACACACACAAACAAGTGCAAATGTGGAAACAATGATCTCTGTTTGCTCTAATGTTTGATATATCAAGCATTTTGTGATTGTGCACACCACAATTGTAAAGAGTGGTTAGGTAAGTTACTACAGCCATTATTTCAGATAGAACAATTCTGCCCAGACTGATGCTTACTCGTTTTTCAGACTATGTATGATCTCTAGAGACTGCTGTGCATGACAAATCAAGGAGATCAATAGTTTCTAAAATACTCAAACAAGCCAATCACTGTCAAAGACACTAATGTCACAGCTTTTTCCTTATATCAACAATTAATGTAAAAATTAACCCAAACATTTGACCTGTATCTGTGCTGATGCCAAATAATTGGCTGGTGGTGGTAGATATAAGCAAAGAAAGAAAGAAACAAACAAATATATGATTTTAAATGCACAAAGGTTAATTGATATGATTGTTTTTGAAGCCATTAAAAAAATCAACAGTTGTGATGGTCCTTGTGATACAGACAATCAAAACTAAATGTTATTCTAGCATTTTGTGTCATTTTACATCATCGCTTTGGACTCAATTCTCTCATCCTTTTATACACTGTTCATGCTCATGCCATCTAGAAACAGCCTACAGAGCATCTGGGCCAAGTCTACAAAATTCATAAAGAGTTGCTTCCCACAAAACTAGACAGATCTTCCTGATGGCTATTTCATTATGTGTCATTTAACTCTGCTACCCTATCAACTCAATAAACCACAATAATTTAATTTGGAAAACACATTTTAGAACAAATACACATGCACAAGTCATGTACATGCTAATGCTCAAATCTATTAATAGTGTAGATTAACGGCACTAAGCAATACAATTCTTTGTGAAGAATGCAATGTCTATTGTACTGGTTATTGTACTGTCCAGGGCTCAACATCTCTCAGCTGGCAGACAAGATGCCAGATGGTCATAAATCTTCATCAAAGTGCCGAACAGAGTTGTGCAAAAAACTTATTTGCAAAACTCAGATGGAATAGCCACCATCCCACATGCACTTTATAACGTTACTATGAGAGACTTATTTGTTATTATAAACTCAATTTCACTCCATACAGTAGTCTACACTTTACTTCACAGTTAGTAGTTTACAGACTTTTGTTTGAATTGGTTTCTCACACACAATTATTTCTATGTAATTGTTGTGTGTATGTACAGTATATACACAGATAAGATTCAACATTAAAACCATTTGTCTAATATTGAGTTGGTCCCCCTTGCACCACCAAACATGCCCTGCCTTGTCCAGGCAGTTTTGAAGGTCTGTTGTGGTAAAATTCCTACACATTGCAAAGTGATGTCTTTGAGAATCAGCCTTTTTTTGTCCAGCACATTCAATCAATTCTCAAATGAATTGAGATCTGGGAAATTTGGCCCATTAACCCATATAGCTGAAAGAGTCCACTGCTATTAGAGAATGGCATTGCTCTACAACAGTTTAGGTGGGTGATGCACTAAGTTGTAGCATGTATTGTAATGTAAGTTACATGAAAGTTTCCATCAACAAAGCTTCCCAGCAAAACACATTGCCAGGAGTATCAGCCAGGAGTATCAGCCCTTGGCCTGCCTACTTCTCATAGTGCATCCTGGTGTGATCTCTTTTCCAGGGAACTGGTACACACACACACCTAACCATCCAGATGGGATAAGAGAAAACATTCTTCACAACGTCCATCATTTTTCATTGCTACATGGTCAAGTTATGCTGCTTAGTTGGTAATTTTTTTCTTATGGATAGGGGTCAGCATGGGCACTTTGAACAGTCTTCAGCTATGCACCCCCACATGTAGCAAGCAGCGATGCACTGTGTACTGACACGTTTCTATCATATCTGGCATTAGTTTTTTCTGTTGCTCTTCTGTGAAATTGGAGCAGATGGGCTAGTCTCACACTCATCTATGAGCCTTGCACATCATCAACCACGTCCTCAGCACACTGGTTGACTTTTCTTCTGGTAAGTACTGACCACTGCATCCGACAAGACATGGTGTTTTCGACATTCTGTGAGCCTGTTGTCTACATTTCACAATGTAACTCTTGTCAAACCACAGCCACAACCAAAGCCAAGCATAAGCAGCAGTGTATGAATAAGAAATATGAGCTAAATGAATTATTCCCAGCATCTTGTTGCTTGGTCAGGAGTAAGGTATAGCCTAATGTGCAGAAGCAAAATTTCAATTACCTCACAGTTACAAGATATACAGTCACACGTTTGATATATTAACTTGCAATTGCAAGCGACAAATTCGCAATTGCCTGATATAAACTTGTAATTGCAAGATGAGAAGTAGCAATGGCATAACATTCACAACTGGGAGGTAATAAAATTTATACTGCAAGATAAATCTGCATAATATTTCCTCAGAAGTTGTGAAAACAATGTTTCATTAAATACACTGATAGGTAACAAAACAAGAGTGCCAAGAAAAACCCAACATATGGGAAATGGGGAGTATTACTTCATATCTGAGGCAATTCAATGATCCTTACAGATGTTCAGTACTCTGGTATAACAGGATTACACATAAAAACACATTGAAATACAGCAAAGCATGTGACTTTGTTGACCTTATGTGCATCCAAGAGAAGTGTCGGATATGTACCCGTATTTACGTACTGTATACAGTAGGAAGAGGATAAGGGTTTACTTAATGTTCATTTCTGATGATCAGGATTACAGTGACTTACATCATTTCCATTAATGGCATAAAGCCGACATGGCACAGCTGTTATTGGAGATTAATAAGCAGAGACAACCCTGAGTAAACATGGATAAACAGCCATGCGGAATGATGAGCACTCTGAAATCATCTGGGTGAGTGTTTTTTTCCAAACACACACACACACACATACACAGCATGTTAGACAAGCTCATCTCGGAGCTGTTGTTGTACATTGCAGGCATCAGGTGGAAAGCAGGGTAGGTTCTACATCAGCATTCTTGCTTTGTTGCAAACAGTAAATTTGGCCCAATGAGATTTGACTTGCTGTAGTCAGCAGGACAGCAGGCTAAGTTTCTATGCTGTTTGTAATGTTTTGCTGTAATATGGTTGGAATCAAGCGATATTGATTTGAAAGTTAAGTTTTTCACGAAGATTCTAATAATGTTCCACATTTGGATGACTTCAGTGGCAGCTATTCGGTTTAGCAGATTTAGAGCAAATAAGAAATACATTACGTTTGCCTGAGTAACACAATGTGTGACTGTGTGTTCACACATTTTTTTGTAGTCTCTCTATACAATCTATATTATCTTCACTTGGAGTGCTTTATCTCCAAACATTTGATTGTCAAAAAAACCTTTGAAATTGTTTTCTGTTTCACCAGTCAATGACACATTTGTTAAAGTAGACTGATTGAAAAAGGCATTAATCCTGATTTCTAAATGCATTGCCACCATGTTTTGTTCTCCACTGAACTAATTTTCATTAATCGCACTTTGCATTATCTATTTTGATGCATTAATGCTAATAGTTATATCATGCCTTCATTACATTCTTGACTGAAATCATTTTTTTTACTGGTTTACTGTTTAAAAAATAATAATAAATTTTTAATTGATGCAACGATTATTCCAGATTCTTCTCTGATCTGGTATCAAAATGGTAAAGTAACTTTCCGAACAGCTGAGTAGATGGTACTTAAATTCTCCTATTAAAAAAAAAATCTGCATCAGATTGCATTTATTGATAGACACTTCAGAACAATCTTATGTTGTAAGTTGTAAAATTTTGCATAGGTTTGATCATTAAAACTTTTTCAAGGCAATACATGTAGGTGAGGAGGTTTTATACACCACACACTTTTTTTAAATATATAATATTCTCACAGACCAGTTAACCAATTTTGTTATGTTGTAGCCTGACACTACTCTCGTCTAAAAAGATTTTTTTTCCCTCATTAATCTACACTCAGTACCCCCTTGATGAAAGAAAAAAAAAAGGTTTCTAGAAAAGTATATATATTTTTTTTATTATTAAAAAAAAACTGAAATATTACATGTAAATAAGTATTCAGACCCTTTACCACAACATTAGAAAATGAGCTCAGGTGCCTCCCAATTCTCCTAATCATTGCTGACTGGGCCAAGGGTTCACCTTTATACATGATAACGAATTTAAGCACACAGCGAAGACAACACAGGGGTGGCTTAGGGACAACTTTTTAAATGTCCTAGAGAGCCAGAGCCCTGAATTGAAACCTATTGAACATATCTAGAGAGACTTCAAAGTCGCTGTCCACCAACAGTCCCCACCCAACCTGACCCTGAGCAGATTTGCCATAAAGAATGGCAGACATTTTATTTGTAATTTGTGTTTTAGTTTTGGTCTAAGATTATAGTGTATTGACTACCCTAATGTGTTCTCCTGTTACATGTTTGCTAGAATTCATTTTAATTCTGCCCACATGTCTTCTGACTTCTATTATATGTCAGATATTTATCCACAAACACATTAGAAATGCACAGCATCTTGGTCTGGAACATGATTCATAAACTGTCTTCAAATACTGAAATGGATCACCCAGAATAAAGTTTAAGGAGTGTAAATGGGAGAAATGGGATGATACTTTGATCCCTTTTTAGTTATATGCATATAAATGAATAGATTCTTATAGCTTTTTTATTCCTAGAAATAAGCTTGTTCAGAGGTTATTGACTGATATGTTGTAGAATAGATAATAACATGATAAAAGAGTAAAATGAGTAGCCTTAATTTGTGGTAATGTAAAGTTTGACACGTAGTGCAGGTAAATTTTATTATTATTTATTCTATTTGGCCATTAAGGCATAGTGCCACACATAAACACACCTTCTTTTACTGGGTAAAAACTGGGTTCATGACAATCCCACCGAATGGGACTGGTGATATACCCAAGCTGGCTAATAGCCTGCAGACAGCATTTGGTTATACCTCACTTTTCTGCAGGACAAGTCCTTTAAAAGAGGATGTAATGTGAACCTTGTCTCATCTGTCTCTGCCTGGCATGCCATTACCAAGCTGCATTTTGTGCTTTGCATCCCGCTGCCTCCATCATTCCTCTATCCCTGCTTGAGGCATTAGGATTTCCACGGTCGCTTATTAGACTCCACCGAGCACACTTCTTTTATTATGTTCACATAGGCTTCATATTGTAAGAGGAATACAAAGGCATTTCCATTTGCATTGGTATGCAATAGCTGCGCTCTTATAAATGCATGACACAAGTGCTAACGGAAGATTTTAGCTCATGACGATGTTCACTTGATGCTCTGAACAACCCACGTTCTTTTTTTTTTCTTCTCTGGAACAGTAGGCATTATATATTATTTATTCTTTTTTTTTTGCTGTCAGAGTTAGTGCTTTTATCTTTGTGGGGGGTCTAGGGGAGTAGATAGTAGCTGCTCGTCGTTCCATAACAGTTAGACCACCTCTGGCTGCATCCTGCAGATGTGTATGTGCGTTGGGGTAAATAACCAGGTGCACTGTTTTTATTTATACAGTACATGTTGAACGTTTCCTCTTAACACACAGGTCTATTGCATGTTTGCGATGTTCTACTAAAATCAAAATTCCATGCCATGGTAGTTGTTTAAAAAGAAAAGTAAAGGATAAAGACAGCATGATGATCAAATCTTCGAATCAGGTGTTGTAGCAAGTGAAGCATCAATTTACATATCTACCAAATCTAAGCTCTTATGATATAGAGCTCTGACCTTAACCCTACTAAACACCTTTGGGTTGAATTGCAACATTGACTGCACCCCAGGCCTCATCACCTCACTCACATCAGCACCTGATATATATATATATATATATATATATATATATATATATATATATATATATATATATATATATATATATATATACAGTACAGACCAAAAGATTGGACACACCTTCTCATTCAAAGAGTTTTCTTTATTTTCATGACTATAAAAATTGTAGAGTCACACTGAAGGCATCAAAACTATGAATTAACACATGTGGAATTATATACATAACAAAAAAGTGAACTGAAAATATGTCATATTGTAGGTTCTTCAAAATAGGCATCAGGAGAATGCCAAGAGTGTGCAAAGCAGTAATCTAAGCAAAAGGTGGCTACTTTGAAGAACCTACAATATGACATATTTTCAGTTGTTTCACACTTTTTTGTTATGTATATAATTCCATATATAATTCCACATGTGTTAATTCATAGTTTTGATGCCTTCAGTGTGAATCTACAATTTTCATAGTCATGAAAATAAAGAAAACTCTTTGAATGAGAAGGTGTGTCCAAACTTTTGGTCTGTACTGTATGTGTATATATATATATATATATATATATATATATATATATATATATATATATATATATATATATATATATATATATAGCAGCATTGGTAAAAAAAGTGGTTAAAGGGGTCTTTTTACTTGTCACATGTACATTTCAGAACAGTGAAATTCTTTCTTCACTTTTCCCAGCAATGTTAGTGAACTGGGGTCATAGCAGAGGACATACTTGTACATACTTTTTCAATTAACAATTCATGAAAGATTTCTATTCTCTCAGCCTAATGTTTGTGGACAGTTTGTTTTATGCACGTCATAAAATGTTGCTTTAGTCATGCAATTATTGCACATAAGAGATAAATTGCACATTTCAGGGATAAATACACATCATTCACCTTAATTCTTAAATCCTGTAAAGCTGCTTTGAGACAATGTCCATTGTGAAAAGCGCAATAGAAATAAACTTGACTTGACATTAAAGCATCTATTGCTCACACAGTGGCTAATTAAGTCCCATTGCATCCAAAGATGGCATGAATTACAGTGGTAACAGTGTTCAAATTTAAAATACGAAAGCACACAAAGACCAAAAATGATAGCTACAGTAATGTTATACTAATATTTCTTTTGCAACCAAACAGAACCAAACTGTAACCAAAACATATTATTATTATTATTATTATTATTATTATTATTATTATTATTATTATTATTAAGCATAAAGATATCATTCGAGAATCCTTATCGTTCACAGAGAACACAATCATACAGTCTGTAATAGAATTCCACCAAGATTTTCTTGGGATTATCTCACCCATTGTGACAAAGCCGCTGTAATTACACAGTCCAAATCCGGTTTATGACATTGATGTAGGTGTGTCTCCAAATTGTCCGAAAGTTTTCCTATCTACTTAATGAACAGTTGTGGAAAAAAAAGAGATTGAGAATCATTCTAACATGATAAAGCACGGTCTGTCACATAATGTGCACATGCAGATCGGAGAATACAAATGCTGGGTTAAAACATTTATTATAAAACCAAATTGGTAGGCAGAAACGTGAAGGAAACTGGACCGTGAATGGGAACAAGAAACAAGAAAATAAAAATAAAACATGTAATGCGAAACAATAAGGTTTGGTGATTGCAGTAAAACTGAATGAGTTACTTCGCGGAGATAAAAGGCACACAACCCATAATCAAACAAAAAACTGAAACCAGCTGTGAATGAAACAACATGTGAACATCTGGACCAATGTTTCTGACAGAGTTTGAGACATAACCCCCTCAAAAATTGGGCATGACTATGAAAACCGAGAATTGATTACAGAAGTGCCTGGTGATGTGAGCTGGTCTGTGTTTTGTGGCGGCTAGTTCTATGTAAACTTTAACTCGTCACACTCCACAAATGGCGGCGATATTCCCTGGTATACACCAAGATTGAGTGATTTTATTTTGTAATTGTTTAAAGTCAATCAATTCCAAGTGGATTGGATTCTGATGAGTTCTAAACACCATGGTGTGCCAGCAGTAAAAAATGAGCACTTAAAATGATCATGTGCTAACATCACACACATCTCTTTATTTCCTTTGAAGATGCACCATCTTTCATATCACCCACATGCCTCCACACCCACCTCAATATCGGAATTCAGTAGATATCCGTGGCATAATTTCCCACAAAACAGCACGCATTAGCTGCATGCACATAGATGGACAGAGCGCATGACCCGGGGCCATCTCCGCCTCGCTGTCTCAGGTCCTGCAAATGTACGAAGGAAAGATGAATAATCCCCTGGTGTATAATAACCACCCTTGCAGACAAGAGTGTTGATGCAAGGTCTGGTTTATAATTATCATCCTTTGAACAAGAGCAAGGGTGTCAGGGTTCAGTGCACTAAAAAAATGCTGGCTCGGTAGGATATGTGTTTTCTGTCCCCTAATTGGAAATAGTTGTCTGGGAATATTTTCCCCTACCAATGTCTCAGCAGATAGCAGCTTTAGTTTTTGTAATTTTTATTTTTTTTAGCAGAGAATGAAATGCAGTAATAAAAAACTAAGTAAAACCAACCCGATTATGTATACAAAGTTCCTCTTCCCAGTAGTACCTTTTTAAATTTGTTTGGTTTTCATAGCACACTGAAGGCCAGACCGTGGATATATAACAAACATCCAAAAAAAAAAAAAAAATGCAGTATGCCATCTGGCTGTTGCAGCATATTACAAGTGACAACTCTGTGATTCATGATAAAATCTATATGTTGTAACACCCCATGGTTAGGTTATGTAACCAGCTTTACTCTCTGAAAGTACATTCCCTAACTCTGAAACAGTAAATCTAATGTCAGTGTCGGGAGTGCCTTATGACTGTTAAATTTGTGCTGGGGAAGATGACAATAAATTATGAGACCAAATCCATATCAAAAGGATGCCATATTTGCGCTAAAGGCTACTATTTTGGGAATTATTATTGTAGACCGAAAACAATTGCTCTCTAAAAGAACCCTAACGAACTACATGCTTTCTAATCACTGAAAGGAAGAAATTAGTTTATTACAACAAATATGGTTCCTCTTGTCAAACACAAAATGTAAAAAAAAAAAAACATATACTGTAAATAAAGTAAAATATGAAAAGATGTTTATAATGGAAAACATTTACTAAGAATTAAGTTTTGTTCATCATTTATCATTCATGAATATACCATCTATTGTTACTGTTCCTGATGCCCCCAACACTGGCATTCACTTTAATTGGAGATCACTTGGAGAACACCCTGAAACTGAGTTACGGTACAGTGGCCAGGGTCATACAGAGGTTTTCCAAGGCGGGTTTTACTCAGAACAGGCCGTGCAAGGGTCGATCAAAGAAGTCCTAATGCTGTGCGTCATGAAGCTGATTTAAAAAAACAGACGCATGAGTGCTAGCAGCATTGCTTTAGAGGTTGCAAAAGTGGAAGGTCCGCTTTTCACAGTGCAACAAATCGGTCTGCATGGCCGTCGTCCCAGTAGAAATCCTTTTCTGGAGTCGGTTGACAAGAAAGCCCCTGAACAGTTTGTTGAAGACAACCTGGTAACAACCAAGAGCATGAATTGCTTGAACAATGTCCTGTGGTCTGATAAGACTAAGATAAACTTATTTGGCTCAGATGGTGTCCAGCATGTGTGGTGACTCCTTGGTGAGGAGTAAGATTGTGCTTTGCATACAGTCAAGCATGGTAGTGGTAGCATCATGTTGTGGGACTGCATGAGTGCTGCCGGTACTGAGGAGCAAGGTTTATTGAGAAAAACATGGATTCCATGGAAAATGACAGTTTTCCAACATAATAACAACCCTAAACACACCGCCAAGATGACAACTGACTTGCTGAGAGAGCTAAAGGTAAAGGTGATGGAGTGTCCAAGTATGTCTCCAGATGAACCCTATTAAGCACCTGTGGGGGCTTCCTCAAGCAGAAGGTGGAAAAGCTCCATATGTCTAACATCCAGCAGCTCTGTGATGTCATTATGGAGGAGTGGAAGAGGATCCCAGCCACAAACTGTGTCCAGGAGGATTAAGGCAGTGCTAAATAACAATGGTGCTCACACATAATATTGATACTTTGGACACAGTTTTGACATTTTCACTTAGGATGTACTCACTTTTGTTGGCAGGTACTTAGACAATAATGCCTGTATGTTTGAAGACAGTAAATCTGTACTGCTATACAAGCTGCATATTGACTACTCTAAAATACATCACATTTTCATTTCTATGGTATTGCCAGTTGAGAACATATAATACAATAGCTGCTGAAATGTGAGGGGTGTACTCACTTTTATGAAAACTGTAGCACACAAATACACACACACACACACCCCCACACACACACACACACACACACACACATATATATATATATATATATATATATATATATATATATATATATATATATATATATATATATATATACATACACACAAACACACACATATATATAGATAAGATATATTAAAAAAGTATGCACATTTTTTACCAGTGCTCTCAAAATTATGAAGCTTGTTGCATACAAATTCAGTCAATGAAGGGATTTTTTTTTTCTTCTATCTTTGATATTGTTGTTTTCCTTTTTCCATTTCATTTGTTTTGTTTGTCATTTATTCCAAACCTTTTTTTTTTTCTCCTGTACTTTTTCATTTTTTCGAAATCTGCCAGAACTCAGCCTTGCAGCAAGTCCTCTTGTCATTTGTGATGTGCAAAACAACTGCTTTTAAAAAGCCTGGCTATTTCACACCAGATGAATTCAATCCAAGCAGTCGAACTCAGTTTGGAGTGTGACCACCCGGGTGGCTTCCTCCCCTTTGGGGTGCAATGACCATCTGGCAGGTATAAGCTGTTTACATGCACTAGCATGGCTGGAGTTAGGCTGGATGCAATCCAAAATCCTCAAATCTATAAATTCATCTTAGAACATAAGTAAAGTATAAGTAAACAATATAACAATTATTATCAGCACGAAAAACATGAAAAGAAACCTAACAAGATTAATGTCAATTCTGAATATATGAAGATTTTTAAGTATTCTACAGATATTTGACATTTTACTTTTTTTTCCTTACCAGTCAGTGAGAAATCTAGGCCTGGAAGCTACAAAAGGTGATATGTGCTGTCTCTCTATTTTGGGAACTGTGCTGGTGGCAAAGACAGTGTATCATTTTCTAGCTGTAGGCTTTCCCTGTATTTGTTCTCCAGATATATGAGGATCCACTCAGAGATACCTGACTGCAAAAGGTAAAATACAATTTATTGCCTTTGAGGTCAGCTGTTGGAACAGATATCTTATCTGAAAATGGACAAAGAGTCGTATTTGTGTCTAAGAAAAGTGTTCTTTGATTTTCTTGTTTAAGAGATACCGATTTAATTTTTGTATTCAATATAGCTCCTTTTTGGGTATTTGGTTAGCCTTACAACTAAGTCATGTTATGTAGGATCTATAGGGTCTATACAGAACCTGATCGTTATGAATAACCCTAATGAGGCCAAGGTAAGAACCTAAGAATCCATAACTATCACCCAAATAAGAATGGGTTCCCCTTTTGAGTCTGGTTCCTCTCAAGGTTTCTTCCTCATTCATCTAGGGAGTTTTTCCTTGCCACAGTCACCACAGTCTGCTCATCAGGGATATATATACACATTGTTGACTTTAATTCTTAAGTCCTGTAAAGCTGCTTTTAGACAATGTCAATTGTGAAAAGCACTATAGAAATAAACTTCAACTTCCACTTCAACGATTAAAATAACCTCTGGGAATATGCAGGACCATGCCATCCAAGAAGAAGATGTATTCCACCTACACATGATTCTTTGAAGAGGTGGGAGAAAACTGGAGAACCCAGAGTAAAACCATATAGACTTTGGAGGGATCCACAGGGACCAAAATCTAAGCTTAGGATCAAACACAGAAGTCTGAAGCTGTGAGGCACCACACCACTCACCACAGAATAGTTGTGTTAGTATTTCACAGAAACCTATAAAGTCATAAACAGGTTTTATCAGTTCTCTAAGTAGATAGATAGATAGATAGATAGATAGATAGATAGATAGATAGATAGATAGATAGATAGATAGATAGATAGATAGATAGATAGATAGATAGATAGATAGATAGATAGATTATGTTATAATTATAATAATAATATAACTTTAAGTAATAATAAAACTTGAATGCCATGGCAAAATGCCATGATGGCAGCAAAGCAAATTACTTTCTCAAGAAAGAAGACTGTTTCTACAAATGTCAAAAGAAAAAAAAAACATGCATTTGAGCAAAAAGATTGAACTGCTGCTCTTCATAATACCAGCCACATATATACATATAGCCTGAAAATAGCAGCTCAAGACCAAGCACTCAACACCAGCTACCACAAAAAGAACACACTGAAGCACCCAATAGAAAGGTGCTAGGGTGAATTACTTTCATCTCTTATCAAGTACCCCATAATGGAGGCAAAGGCACATGCAAGTATGAAATTCTCTTGTAAAATTATGCAAACACAGAAAAGAGTGCAACATCATTGGCAGGTATTTGTTGCAAGAGTCGATGTAAACTTCAACAAAATCTTGAAAATCACACGACATACAAAAAAAAACTTGAATAGGCGCAAAAGCTGATAGATAATGTAGTCTGGGTGTTAATTTCAGCATCAGTATGGCACTAAGATCCTGATCGACCGGATAATTGGCAACAAAGTCGGTTATAATAATAATAATAATAATAATAATAATAATAATAATAATAATAACTACCAAAATACAGTCAAACGATGCATTTATATTGATTAAATTAATCATGCAATAATCATAACGTTTTTTAAGGCAAACATTTACCACTTGAGTAAATATGATTAACTGGCTAACTCACAGAAAAACTGTCAAACTGTCAGCATAGAAAAATTAATCATTGCCTAGATCAATGCTTTTTATAGAGTTGAGAGGCTGATTTCTGGCCTAGACTGTAGATTCATGAAGTCTCTCAGTGACATTCATGACAACGTCCATTTGGGGTAATATTTTAGAGCCCTTTCCATATTCTCAGTCTTCTGAGTTATAATTAAACTCTTACAGTATACGCAAAAATACATATAGACTTTGGACAGTTCCAAAGCAGCATTTAGTTTGCATTTACTTGACTTGCCAAGTCTTATATTTTGTGTTTTCAACATTTACATTTATAGTATTTGGCAGACATCATTATTCTGAGCAACTTAAATTAATCTCACTAATGCATATGAGCAGTTGAGAGTTAAGTGCCTTGATTAAAGGTAGCTTGGTACTGCTGGGATTTAAACTCAAAACCTTGTAAACACACATCCAACAGCTTAACCACTGAGCTTTTGAAAAACTCAAGAGTTTGTCATATGTACAGTAAAGGGTATGTTATACAAGACAATAAAATTCTTACCCTGTGAATTATCCAACAGCCTGTGACATAAAATGACATAAGGGGAAAAAGTACAAATTTACAACATTGAAAATTGCCCTTTTAACTGATACATATATACATCATCAGCAGAAGGTGCATGAGAAAAAATGTTTCTAGAGTACTAAATGAGCAAATTAATCATAAGTAAGGTGTAACTGTAGGGTTACAACTTTGGAGGAAATGCTGTGTAAAGTCAGTAGGCCATTACAGATGTGAAATAACAACAGAAAATACAATTTAAAAAGTGCAGTGGCCTGTATTTCACTAAGCTTATATTTGTCTGTGTATGTGTAAAACCTACTTCAATCAATTTTACTGTGCTTCTGATTAGGCCTTATGATATATTGCAAATATAATAGATTTTAGATTGTATCCCCTATCTCATGTCTTGAATAGCCATCAGTATCCTTGACTGCATTCATGCTATTTAAATAGATCTCAGGATCAATTATTAACTTCATATTTTATTTAATCTTCTACAAATCATCCTGAGAATTTCATCAAAGTTTTGCTTTATAAACGATAAACTAGTTTCCTCCACAGCAATATTTAATTTTCAACCTCAAAACTGCCTAACTGTCAGGGAACTACTGACCACGCCCCCACTCGGCCCACAGCACACTCGCAGTGCCTCGCCTTCATACTAATTACCCTAACCTGCCTCCAATCTACACCCTCCCTTTATAAGGCCCCCGTTCGCACTCACTCACTGTCCGATCTACAGTTCATTCTGGCGATTATCCCTGGACTACCTGTGTTTTGGAATATACCTGTTTTCCGTTACACGCTGCTTCATAGCTTCTGTTTGTTTCCCAAAGCTAATAAACGTCCTATTTGTATTCTGGTTTCCGGCTCTTGATCAAGGTGTGACAATAACACCATTTCAGGTTTTTTGTTTATGTTTTTTTTTGTCGCATTCCCAAAACAAAGTCTTGTTTTCTGGCTATAAAGTGACCTTTACAAAGTTCCATGGTCTCTGATGTGAATTGCAAGACAAATTCAGGGAAGATAGTGAGCCTCTTTATCCAAAACATTTTCTAGGCTTTCCTTTTCATGCTAAAAAAAATACTTTGGCAGAATTGCAGAGAGTCACAGGCTTTGTCTGAGAAATTGTCTCTAATACTAATCCCATTTCATGCCAGCTCATTTTTGCTCAATATGAATATCAGAAACTTGCACAAGAGAAAAAAGAGGAAATGGCACAATTGAATTTGCTTTCTAGAAAGCCTATCAAAGCTGGAATTGGGCATGGTACAGTCTTTTTTTAGTCATAAAGACTGTCAGCACCCACAATAATCCATTTATTTTCCCATATGTAAGATCGTCTCCAGGCTACATATGTAACACTGGTTCCCTGAGAGAATGAGACGCTGCGTCAACAACGCTTTGTGAATTCCTCTGTGTGACCACGCTCTAAACCATGTGTGTAATCAGTCCAACAGAAAAGCACTACGTCACGACCCAAAGGCTATAAAAGCACATGCCGTGAAGACGGTGCTAGCTTTGAAAGTAAAAGAAGTGCTCACAGGGATGCAGGAAGTGTGGCTTGGAGACACAGCGTCTCGTCCCCTTTTGAAAAACAGGGTTAGGTAAATAACCTAAAAACTTTCCCCTTCGGGAATTTAAGCTGCATTAACAATGCTTTGGGAACGAGTGAACAATACCGGCAGACTGACCAATCCCTGCCTGGTGTGGATGGGCACAGCAAGGTCAAAGGACAGAGGGGCCAGCAGTGGGGTAGACCAGTCCGCAGCGTTGCAATTGTCCTGGAGAGACATTTTAGAGGAAAAGGCCTTAGAGGCCCCACACTCTGGGTCGAGTGAGCTCTGACCCCGAAAGAGGTGGGGAGACAAGAAGACTCATAAGAGGAGTGAATAGCATCAACAATCCACCTGCTGAGGGTCTGCTTATCCGCAGGGAGACCCTTCTTATACGGACCATAGAAGACAAACAGCTGGTCCGACTTTCTCCACAAGGCAGTTCTGTGGATGTGTTTGTCCAGTGCCCGCATTGGACACACCTATTCACGCTTCTCCTGCTTGGGGGCCTAAAAAGAAAGAGGATAGAATGCATGAAGCACAACTGTTCGTGAGGCAGCTGAGGGTACCTTGGGAACATATCCCTGCCTGTTTAGAGGAAGGCACTGGCCATGCCTGGGGTGAATTAATCTTAAGAGAAGGACATGAAGGTAACCAAAGAGATGAGATGGCCAGTAGAATAATCATTTTTACTGTTAGAATTCTCAAGAGCACCTCGGGCAAGGACTCTAAGGGAGGCTTAAACAGGGCCTCCAGAACTAAGGCTAGATCCCACAAAGGCACTCAGGCCTCAGAGTACCGTGCAGGAAAAGTGTCATTAGTGATTTCTGCCCTAGCGACTGCTCAGCAAGCGGCGCATGATAAGTTGCAATAGCAGACAAGATACCTTTATTGGATCTATCTGGTGGTCTTCCCACCGTGGCCTTAAGGATATAACACTCTTTTAGTCCCACTACGTTTAAGTAAAAGGAAACATTGGGACTGAAGAGGCAGGACACCTCTGTGTGCAGATCTGGAAAGAAGGGCAGGCCCCAGCATGGAGGCACTGACAAAGTTTGCAGGAAGCAACAAATTTATTAAGAGGACGTTGTTCCTGTTTCTCATCTGGCCAAGTGATATTGAGCTTGGAAATAGTCAGTTACTACCACCAAAAGCTTTTCAAACTGGAATGGCTGTGAAGGCATGTCCACGGGTTCGTCCATTATGGAGTTGCCCTCAAGCCCCTCCTCAGGGAAAGAAAGGCACAATGTTGCATGCTCCCCACATGGGAAAGAAACTGCCAAAGAGCAGGCTTCTAAACCCTGGGAGAAGGTGCTGGATCTGGCAGGTAAGGAAGAAGAAAGGGATAAGCCTATTTACATTCCCTTTGCCGGGTCCATTTGCAAACCCCATGACCTCAAACCCCACTGCACTTCGGCGGAAGAGGGGCCAGAACCTTAAGCCACGGTAGCAAAAGTGGCCTCCTCAAAGAGCCACGGAGGTCCTGCAAGGACATACATCCACAGTAAAACAATCGGCTCCCTCGAGAAATTACCAAACATTCTCCGCTCCAAGACAAGCTACACATAGACTGTGTTTATCCTCAATGATAAAGCGGAGGCAAGGAGGAATACATAGTATAAAAGACCGCTTGCCTTTGATTTGCTTCTCCATTTTCTTAAATTTTTTTATTTATTTATTTTTTTCAACTTACCAATACTTACCTGTGGCAAAAAACACAAACCGAGCGCTTCATGAACAAACAGAAGTTTGCACCGTCTCCATGGCATTTGCTTTTATAGCTTACTGGTCGTGAAGTCACCCCGCCGGTGAGGTTGCACTTCTCTGTTAGACTGATTACACACTTAGTTCAGAGCAAAGCATTGTTGACGCAGCTTGAGTTCCCGAAGGAGAAATCACTCTACTAACATGGTACTTATGATATGAATAAATATGAATAGATATAAATAAACCTTTGCTTTTTTTCCCCCAGCGCACTCTATAGTTCGTTTAGTAAAATGTTATAGTAGAAGACAGAGGAGAAATCTTTTCAAAATAAAAAAAATAAATATGGCTTTTACCATGTGAAGTCGAACAACCATTTTATTAAAAAACCACCGATCTCTATGCATATTTAATTTCCTTCCGTGTAACTTTTTCTCTGCTGTGGCCTTTAGATTGTTTGGTACCAATATTATTAGTCTGATGAAGAATGATGGAAACAAATGGATATAGAGGAATGCCCAGAGCAAGACTGTAGATGTTATTTCTCATTATCCATAGCGAGCGCAGTAGTCTCAGGCTTAATTATACACAACCCATGCAGTGTTTGTTGGGCCTGCAGGCCAGGAAGGATCTCTCTCAAATGCTGTATGACAAAAATAGCACAGCAAACGTAAAAAAATTTAGAGCTTCATAGCTGTATCTGGTTAGGGGAGATAAAGTATGAGAAAGCTAAGCCAGGATCAAAATACTTTCTTTGTTTGCTTAATAATCTCAATAAATCTTGACTCATGGCAGTAGTGAAAATGTCCTTCACCATATGCGTGAGTTGTCTGTGGTTTTTGGGTGTTTAGATATCTTTGCTGATAGCATTAAATTGGGTTGAAATCAAGGGGATCAGACTTTAGACCTTGAGGGACAGCACATTGCAGAATCTATCATTTGGTATTGTTTAAAACCTAATTCAACTGCCATTCAATTAGTCAGGGTCTTTATTTGCTGACTTTGGTGTGGTAATAGTTTGAAAACATACTCACCCACTACAAATACAATAAAATACTTTAAAATATAATTATTTTCTATCAATCAGACATTATATTAGTTGAAAAAATAGCATAGTGGCATGACATGCATTTGACCCTGTTACATAAATACATTCAACCATAGGAAAGATTTTTCATATTCCTCAAGCCTCATATCCAACAGGAAGTTGCTTCATTCCTGACTTCTTCATCTTCTACTTCAATAGGGGTCGCCACAGCAGATCATTCGTTTCCACCCCGTCACACCCCTGTCCTCTACATCTGCCTCTTTTAACCCAACTAGGGTTACCCTTACCGTGTCTTCCCTCACCACATCCATGAACCTCCTCCTTGGCCTTCCTCTTTTCCTCCTTCAGGTTGCATCTCCTACATAGAAAGTCACCCTATGATCCCCTTCTTCTTAAAATAAGTGTTCACCACTGCCATTTTAATTCTTTTAGCAAAATCTTCCACCATCTGCCTTCCACATTCCTCTCCTTAAAGCCATACCTACCCATCACCTCCTCATCACCTCTGTTCCCTTCACCTACATGCCTATTTAAGTCTGTCTCAATCACCAAGCATTCATTCCTAGGTACACCATCTACCACTTCATCTTACTCACTCCAGAATTTTTCCTTCTTCTCCATCTCACAACCCACTTGTGGAGCATAGGGACTGATGACATTTATCATCACCCCTTCAAATTTCATCACCCTGTCAGAAACTCTCTTTACCTCCACTACACTCTTACTGTACTCTTCCTTCAGAATCACCCCTACACCAATTCTCTTTCTATCCACACCATGCCACTTCACTTGACTTACCAAGTTTTATATTTTGTGTTTTTCAACATTCACATTTATTTAAATTGGCAGACATCCTTATCCAGAGCAACTTGCATTTATCTGACTTATACAACTGAGCAGAGGGTAAGGGCTCTTGCTTAAGGATAGCTTGGAACTGCTGGGCTTTGAATTCACAACCTTCTGACCCAAAGTTCTCTGAGCTACTTTTTTACTCAAGTTACAGGAGTTTATTTTCATATGTACAGGAAAGTTTCTGTTACAACATACAATACAATACTTACGATGCAAAAACTCCAACAGTCTACTTTTTAACATAAAATAACATATAGTGGAAAAAGGACAAATGTACTTAATTGCTGTAGTGCAAATGCAGAAAAAGAGAGAAAAAAGTAAGTACATTTATAAAGTGTTCAGTCTGCATTGTAAATATGGAAGACATGTATGTACAAAGTTCTGCACTGATAGATTTGATGTTGGAGTTTCTACTGTATGTGAGTGCATTGTATCCAGCGGTAGCCTTGGGGTCCATGATATAACGGTACACAATTTTGTTGATTTTTCTTCGCAGTGGTGTTTTTATATCTCCTTTTTGCTTGTCTCAGTTCATGACTTTTACTTCAGGTTTTGTGGAACTGTTTGCCAGTATTTTAAATAAATCTGGCAAATTGCAATTATCTCTGACTCTGTTAAATAACAAGATTAAAACTATGAAATTAAATTGCCAGTTGTACCAATTTTCAGGGTCTAAACTGAGACACAACAGAAGAATCATCTTGAAGATTTTGCGGTGCCAACAGTCATTACAGGTCAAACCTTACTCTGTTCTCTTGAGTTGAGATTGTTATTTTTGTTGTGCTGATTTCTTTATTTTTGACCCCTTATTTGTTGCTACATTTCTAGCTTTCTGGAACTGTATTACAAATTTTTATATTATGCTCTGCTCCTGGGTGCATATTCTTGCACCTCAGTGTTACAACTGTATACCAGATAGATAATGAAGTGCTAAACTCTGACAGCATTTTTGACAGGTGTCAAGTGTACAGTTTGCAAACGTATGGAATGTCTTTTGACTGGCAGACCTCCGGAGGACAATGGAAGTGAAATTTGAGGCTTGTGCTGTAGTCATTTACTTTTGACAGTCATCTTCTTTTCTGCAGTCTCCTGAAGAGGAGAGAAGATTTCTCGGGCAAACACAGCTGACCTCATGCTACCTGGGCAGCAGGATTCATTGTGTTTGGGAACATAATCCAGAGCAACTTGCATTTATCTGACTTATACAACTGAGCAGAGGGTAAGGGCTCTTGCTTAAGGATAGCTTGGAACTGCTGGGCTTTGAATTCACAACCTTCTGACCCAAAGTTCTCTGAGCTACTTTTTACTCAAGTTACAGGAGTTTATTTTCATATGTACAGGAAAGTTTCTGTTACAACATACAATACAATACTTACGATGCAAAAACTCCAACAGTCTACTTTTTAACATAAAATAACATATAGTGGAAAAAGGACAAATGTACTTAATTGCTGTAGTGCAAATGCAGAAAAAGAGAGAAAAAAGTAAGTACATTTATAAAGTGTTCAGTCTGCATTGTAAATATGGAAGACATGTATGTACAAAGTTCTGCACTGATAGATTTGATGTTGGAGTTTCTACTGTATGTGAGTGCATTGTATCCAGCGGTAGCCTTGGGAGTCCATGATATAACGGTACACAATTTTGTTGATTTTTCTTCGCAGTGGTGTTTTTATATCTCCTTTTTGCTTGTCTCAGTTCATGACTTTTACTTCAGGTTTTGTGGAACTGTTTGCCAGTATTTTAAATAAATCTGGCAAATTGCAATTATCTCTGACTCTGTTAAATAACAAGATTAAAACTATGAAATTAAATTGCCAGTTGTACCAATTTTCAGGGTCTAAACTGAGACACAACAGAAGAATCATCTTGAAGATTTTGCGGTGCCAACAGTCATTACAGGTCAAACCTTACTCTGTTCTCTTGAGTTGAGATTGTTATTTTTGTTGTGCTGATTTCTTTATTTTTGACCCCTTATTTGTTGCTACATTTCTAGCTTTCTGGAACTGTATTACAAATTTTTATATTATGCTCTGCTCCTGGGTGCATATTCTTGCACCTCAGTGTTACAACTGTATACCAGATAGATAATGAAGTGCTAAACTCTGACAGCATTTTTGACAGGTGTCAAGTGTACAGTTTGCAAACGTATGGAATGTCTTTTGACTGGCAGACCTCCGGAGGACAATGGAAGTGAAATTTGAGGCTTGTGCTGTAGTCATTTACTTTTGACAGTCATCTTCTTTTCTGCAGTCTCCTGAAGAGGAGAGAAGATTTCTCGGGCAAACACAGCTGACCTCATGCTACCTGGGCAGCAGGATTCATTGTGTTTGGGAACATAATCCAAAGCAGCTTGTGAACAAGGATTTGGAGCAAACAGTCTGTGTAGGGATTTTGGCAGGAAAGACCAGAGTGCTAGGCTGACAGATTTATATATATATATATATATATATATATATATATATATATATATATATATATATATATATATATATATATATATATATAAACAGTCTGGTCACTGTGGGAAATCTGACCTGAAGAGTAAATATATATTTACCAAAATGAAATCAAACATGACTGGTTTTAATATTGAAGCAAAGTTTAGAAACTGGATATATATTTCATGAATTGTAAGCTATATATTGAGCTTACTTTTGCTTGGGAGCTGGGCTAGCATATTAGCTAGCAACTAACTTAGGTTAGAATTTTTTTTAAGCTAATTACTTCATAAATTCCACCATCCAAGAAGGTAGGGCATTTGTAAATGCTTTCTAAGCAATTTTTGTTGTAGTTTGTTGCTTCTGACTCATCTGTCTTGTGATCGTCATAGTTCATTGTATTCACCTGTTTGCTGTTTGCCTCTAAATAAATAATTTATTTGTACTTTATTGTTGCTTTATTTCACTGCCAAGATTAATTTTGTACAAGCAACTCCTGGAGCTTTAATTTCAGTATCTAGTATGTTTTATGTAAGCTAGGCTTGATGCTGTAAAGCAACAAATGAAAATAATTCACTTGAAATATTTTTCTTACCAACTCTAAGACACATGAGTAACAATAATTGTTTTCCTTCTTGCTTTTCATTATTTAAGTTCCTACCTGCAATTGAAGTAAAAATAAAAATCTGTTGTTTTTATCTTTGACCCTGTCATATACTCTTTTGACCTATCGCAAAAAGAGAGGAACTCATTCAATCGGTTTGCTTTGCTTGGCAAGGAATTAAAATGATCTTAAAGTGCAATGGTTGCAATAGAGAATTTGGCCAGACACATAGGCAAGGGAACTGGTCGGCAACTAATTATAGAGCCAGTGTGGCACATGTACAAACAACATTCTACTCTCTTATAGACTCAGCACTGATTAATAACATCAGGGTTTTTTTTTTATTGCCATTTTTTTATTGGAGCTTTGACAATATACAGTAGTGTTGTTTAATTAGACCAATATTACATTTATTTTGTCTGCTAGTTCTTTTAATACAAATTTTCTGTTTTATCTGTAGACTTATCTCTGACCCTGTCATATAACTTTTGACCTAAATTTGCATATAACTATTGTGAAAAAGAAAGCTTGCTAAAATAAAGTATAGATCATTGCTGTCCGTGTAGACATGGTTTGAAAGCTTGTTTAATTTCTTTGTTTTGTTTCTCTGCTTGTCAATTACTAATAGCTGGAATAAGGCTAAATCAAACAACTGATTTTTTTTTTTTACACAGGATGGTGCATTACTTGTTATCTAAAGGGTTAGCTTGTCTTGCTAGTTTCCCAACAAAGCTGGTCTAAAGACTGTCTTGCAATTTAAATAAAATAGTCAAATATTTTCACAATTGTTTTGCTTAATTAAAAAGATAATACACTGCAGTAAATGGTGTGCTGTTATATACTATTCTTCCTATCATAAGTAAAAATTAAAGAATAGACATGACCACAAGAGAAAGCTTGCAAGTAAGTGTAAACATAGGGTTAATATACCATGGAATAGGAGTTTACAAACTTGCCTCATCTAACTACAGGTTTCGTAGTGCATGTGGCCTATTTGTTGTTTTTTTTTTTTTTCCTATTTAACGTTGTCCTTCAGGGTTAATTACCCAAACTTTGCCTCCAGTGCTTCCATGATGAAGTGTGGACTTTTGAGATTTCAGTATGCCAAAGATACTTTTCCAGGGAGTAGACAGTAAAAGAAGAGCTTTTATTAATAACTGCAGTGAGAGCTTAGTATGCTATTGTCATAATATTTTTCATATGAATACATGTATTTATTCATTATTCGTGACCTCCAGGGTTTTTTCGGTTTATTTGGTAGCAGCATGTTCTCACAGCATGATTTGTTCTTTAAATTCAAATGTCTGGAGTGTGAATAAGTTGGGCATTTGTTGGTGTGGAGAAAAAAAAGCTTAATATAAAAAAAGTGATATAATCTTTTATAGTTTGACCCATTATAGATTTGATGCAATGCCAGGATCATCAAAAGAAAGCAGCTATCTTTTAAACTCATTTTCAATTTTCATTTTTTAATCCAGTATGTTAACATGACATGATTCTGTTAATTGCCATTTAAATGCTGTCCTACATGCAATACTATCTGAAATGTTTAAGTAAATGTAGGACATCATGAAGTTTTTTCTGTCTATAAGCCTTCATGGTGTACAGAGCAATGACGAGGTAATGTGATACTTTCTGCATCATGTGTCACATAAGTGGATGGGGTTGTGTGACCATTGCAATCAGAAAGCATTTTATACTCACTTTATTGCTGTGTGCAAGGACAGGGTCAAACTTGCTATACTTGGTGCAGAGCCGCTGCCTAAAGAAATTTAATCGGTGTGTATTCTGTTATATGCTAAAGTGCAACCATTAAGGAGAAAGAATCTTACCAGACAAATAGGCAAACAATCTGGTCAACAAATAACTGTAAAGCCAATGTGTCACATGCACAGACACCATCCTATTGACCTTTTAACTTCTGCCTCATAGTTGTATAATTAAAATTAATTTTATTATTTTATTAACTCAACTTTTAAACATATTAATCTGTGTTTCCATTTAATTGACAACAATATATCGTGTTCTAAGAAGCACATTGTTGTGTTGTGTTTCCCAACTTAAAACTTGCGTATGCAGCAAATGGAGTATGTCAGTTTATAAGAAAGTCTAAGAGTTAGGAGTATGTATGTGAGGGGGTGTGTTATGTAGGAAACTGTCCTTGAAAAGACACCACTCTGAAATATGAGTATTGTCATGGTTGACATTTCTTCCCAGTCAAGCTTTATTCCTGCATCTCTTGATACGTACAGATACCATATGCGGGTGAGATTGTGCAGAAGCCTGAGCTTTTTCTATCGCATTTATATCTTGCTGTGGTGTAATGAATGTTGTCAGCTGTGCATTTTCCATATCCAAAAGGATTTGCCCATCTAGGCTGAAGCAGGAAGGTTTTCTGTTTTTTAACTTTCAAGCTTGGGTAGAATGTTTGGCAAGACTGAAAGGATTCATTTTGATATTTTGCTTCTGCTCCTTACAATCTGATTCCCTGAAAAAGTAGTCACTATTAAACAATGATCAATGCAATTCCATGGATAAAACAGCAAAATATTAAGATTTGATTAAGATTAAGATGGTCTTGACAACAAATCATTAGACACTAAATGAACAAGAATTCAACAAATGTGCTGCTGTGACTGTTTCTTTTGCTGCACTGAACTGTTGAGACATATAATATAAACATCTTGTACAGAAGTAAAGTAAAAAAATATATAAAATGATTCAAATGTGTGATGGAAAATTCAAGAAATCTGGGTTCATTATTATTATTTTTTCAACTATTCATAAATAGAATTATTTAATAGAATAAAATTGACTCTTCCTTCTGTTAAAAATAAAATTCCTTTATATTATTTACAAAGACAAAACATTCAATGGAATCAAAAAGAATGCTATTGCATACTAAATAGTTTTTCCTAATTTTTGAATTTCTCTGCTAATATGCACATTTAGCTAAATAATGTAACAAGATACTTGCGAACAGACAACCAATGTTTTGCAAAAATCAACGTTTATTCAAAATGGATTCATTTTATTTATTATTTTTTTTCTGTCTTTTGTGCAATTGTGGTATAATTTAGTAGACCAACAAATTCAAAAGTTTGGCCCAAATGACAAGTCCTGGGGTACATGTGGTTTTATTTTTACTACTGCAATGAGACCCCATTTACCGTATGATGTGCAAAATAAAAGAAAGGTTTACAACAATGGCTTGTATGGATTTTTGCACTGATTAATGCAGTAAACAATTAGTTTTCTATTTATTACCATTTCACATTGGAACTATGACAATGCTGCACAGTGTTCCTGGTTAATTGGACCAATGTTAAGTTTTGGTCTTTTAGTTCTTTAACTACATTTTGCTCTTTTTTTGTCCACAGAATAATGTTTACACATTTTATTTCAGAAAGCTGAGACACTCTGACAGTAGTTCACTATGAGAGAGCAGATGGCAAGAAAGAACCTGACTCTTGCTGGAAGTCTTACAGCTCGCTTAAAAGCCAAGTGATGCATTGAGCACTTACAAGGTTGGAAGTGAAATGTCAGTGTAGAAGGGGATTGAAGAGGGCAGATCAAAAGTAGAAATCCAGAGTGGCTTACTGTCAAATATCACCCATATTTTACATGGAGAAAATCTCATGAGAAGTGTAAAGATCTCACTTGCGAGGTGATTGAATACCAATGTGAATATCAGAGACAAGAATAAGCTGTCTGAAGTCGTGACTACAGCTGACAAAATTAATATAGCTGGTGAATTGCACACATTTAAAGCGATAAGAAAACGGTATTGTAATGAATAAAAAAAAATAGAAAAATAGCTGTTGATAAAGTCTTGATTAAGTAAAGGATGCCATTATGTTACATCATGATGCAGGTAATTTATTTGTAACTTTCATCATGTTTTATTCTTGGACCACTTGTCACTTTCAAAACACTATTAATTTGATTAAAACTGACCAGCTTATAACTGAGTTAATGAAAATGTATACATTTATACAGATTATGCTGTCACATTAGTTAAAAATGATAGCATTTCTATATTTATAATGGTTGTAAAATTATTAAGTAAAATCTGTGTATTAAAACAAATAAAACTAGCTTACATACTGCAGTGGCTGAGCTGGATTTTTGGACACTTGAGTGCACCTGACCAGCAGTGAAAACTTGTATGTTTTAGCATTTATTATTGTATGAAGATAAGAATGAAGACAAAATAGGTTTATTGAGTTTTTTTGTAAATCTAGAAGGAAGTGTAGATTTTTTTTTTAGATTAGTTTTGGAAAACATTCAGACAAATTATTGATGTAAAAAAGTGACAGTGCAAGAACAAAAGAACAAAAAGAACAATGCCAATGACAGAAGCTTCCATCAAGCAACTGGATTGAAATAATAGCAATTGTGTGAAAAAGTGAGCTACATCCCAATAAGGAGAATAAGTAAGACCAGGGCAGAAAGAGAGAAATAGCATAATACGATCTTCACAAAGGCAATAACCAGCATCACACATTTATGAAACCTGAGGCAGTGGAGAGTATAGTCCCCTGGGACTTCATAATATGTTTTTACTTCGACTTTCCATTGACTGATGTAATGTGGTCAGCTCTTGTGTCAAAATTGCCCCTACGTTTATTCACGGTGTATCAGTTCTACACTGGGTGACCAAGGGCAATATGATGACTTTATTTGTCACAACATTTTTCAGTTGTATACACACATATTTGCTAACTACTATTTGCAGCTCTAGCATCCACTCCCTTAAGGAGCCTTCATGTATCGTCATCCATGTGTCGACTGCGTTGCTTGTTTACCCAGGAGGAAATGTTTAAAAATGGCAACAAAAAAAAACACTGAACCCCTTCAGAGTTGTCCATGTGCAATTGGCTGTCACTGTTGTTATTAACTCATGTCGAATCCAATTAGCCACTGTCCAACCAAATGTTTGCATCATACAGAAATGAATTATGAGCTGCCAACTAAGTTACTCCTTTATCACTCAATATGAGGTAGCATTCATGCAGACGGGATTAAATAAATGATCTTTACTTGAGAGGGAGAGGTTTGCATTGTCCATCAACATTGAGGTGGTTAAATCTATCAGCGTTAACCGAAAGGCTGCAGATGACTTTGATATTGATGCTTCGAAAAGGTAGTTGTTAAATTTCTACAGCTTGGCCATTCTCTAATCTATTTCATCAAATCGTTTGTGCACTGTTCTGGTCACATATTTCAGAATGATTGGACCTTCAATATACTGTATACTTTTCTGTGCGTTGTATGATGAGCAAGTGTAGTAAAGGTGGTAAATTGCACACATTTAAAAGCGATAAGAAAACGATATTGTGAATAATAAATAAAATAAAAATAAAAAACTTGGCTGTTGATAAAGTATTGATTAAATAAAGGATTCCATTATGTTACATCATGATGCAGGCAATTTATTTGTAACTTTCATCATGTTTAAATAAGTTTATTAAGAAAGTAACCAATATTTTATATGTAGAGTGATTTCTCTCTGCTAAACTGCAAACGCGTTATCTCAGCACCACTGCTGCTATGTGAATATAAAGTTTCACAAAACTACGGAGACCAGGGTGTGTCCAGAGTGTTACATAGAATACAGATTAGCATGGCACCGGTAGAGCTGCATCTTTCTTGAGACAAAACTCGAAATTAACATCTGGTTTTATTTTTGTTTTTTTGCGCTACAAAGGCCTGTTTGTGAAAGGGCCATGCGTGAGAAGTCAGAAGGCACTTCAGTAAATCTTTTATTTGCTCTCTGTCTGTACCAAATAAATAAAAGTGAACTATCTGTACCTTATTGAATTGCATAACATCATATTTTTTTCCATTGCACTGAATCGCATTGTGTTGAATCAATTCGAAATCGGATCACACTTCATCATAATAGAGGTGAAACGTATTGCATCGCATCGGTAGCTGCTTCATATGTATCTTTAATGTATCGTATCATTGGCTATGCATTGAGATGCGAGTCGCATCAGCCTCAGTTATGGAAATGCACATCTCTAAAGTGTAGGTGTGTGGCTTTCATTTTATTGAGAAACAAAACAAAGAAATGTCACAATTTTATGGGGCCAATACAGAACTAAAATAAACCAACAATCAAAAATTTTATATCAACCAAGCATCCAAAGCAGGAAACATGGAACTAGAAAATACGGCACTAGGACTCCATGGTTTATTCTTAAAGACAGGAATGCAAGATAAGCCTTCACAAGGCTAATTAGACATAACAAAGATTATGCAGACAAAATAATCAAAGGCCAATACAAACCAGTAAACACAATAAGTAACAGACCTTTGATATTACAATGCTGAGGCAAGACCAAGACACCAAAACAAAGAAAATGTGAGAAAAATCGACCTCCATGTCTCCATCACTGCGCACTGGTTTTTAAGAGGGAAACAAGCTATTGAACACAAAGACATGCAATTACGACAAGATAATGCCTATGGATCAGAGTTTCTCCTTTTTGGTATTGGCTGATTGCCAGCAAGCTCTATCAAACAGGGAGAGTGAAGACGAGTGAAGATGAGTGAAGACCATCGCATGCATTTTTTGAGACATGTGACGGCAGCCAAGTGAATCTTTCAAAGGTGTTGCTTTTGCACTGTAAAACAATGTTAACTGTCTTTTCTATGCATATGCTTGCAAATGCCAAAGGTTTGCTAGTGCTGCAGAGTGGAAAAGGGGTATGCCACCTCTACCACCCATTTCACTCTTGGCAATGTGTGGCAGTGGCAACAAAATTGAGTTCTCTGGATGCCAAGCTGCATGTTTTCCATTGTGGTGAGGAGTGTAGCCACTCAAAAGATGTCAGTAGTACTTTAATGTGCTACCCTTTGTTGTTTTCTGCACTGAACTGTATGATGGGGAAGGAGACTAGAAAGAGGCAAAGTCACTTATATATTCTTTTTGAATTTTTTTTTTATCTACTCCTCCATTGTTTTAAGGCATCAGCATTGAATGAAAGAACATCGATTTTTCTGTCTGTAAAATGTTGTCTACGAGTTTACTTACAAAGCTTAAACATTTAAAGAAATCGACGGAAGAAAATCCCCTATACATTGTTTTATGTGTATAAGTCTATTTAAACCAATAATGTGCTTTTAACACCATTTAAAATGTTTTGGGCTTAGCCTATTTTTTTGCCAAGGAGACCAGTCCTTATGAATGAGCCTACATTTACAGCATTTGGAAGATGCTCTTATCCAAAGCAACATACAATTATTTTATTTAAACACCTTGAGAGTTAATGGCCTTGCTGAAGGGCCCAGCAATGGCAGATTGGTGGAGCTGGCATTTTAACTCAGGACCTTCTAATCAGAAGTGTACCTTAAGTGGGTCTTAACCACTTGTTTAGCTATTGTCTGTATACATATATATTTTAAGATATTATAAACAGACATTTGTTATATGCATGAATATAAACGAAGTGGCTAATTGGTTAAGGTTTGCAAGCTAATGATTTGAAGGTTAGTTGACGCTACATAACCATGTTACCACTGTTCAGTCCTTTAGCAAGCTCATTAGTACCAGTTTCAGTCATAATGTCTAAACCTTTTTAAGCAAACGCATGTCAGATGTGGTATAGTAGTGGATTCTTATTTGAAAGTTTTCAAAAGTATCATTTAAAAAAAAAAAAAAAAAAATGCATTGCATGAATATTTATTTATATTAATAAAATAAACAAACCTTATTTTGTCTATCCCACGATAAAAAATCCTTCTACAGTAGCTGCAAAAACAGACATTTCAGACTTTTTTGCTTCTGTCTATACATGTGTTTATGATGACATCCAAGATTTTCTCTTTTTATATTAAGCCTTAAACTGCAAGAATAAAGCTTTGTGCTTTGACTCATGGTCATTGTGCCTTCAGAAATAAATTCACCCTGGAGCCAATTCAGTTCTAATTAAACTGTCTCAATTGCTTTTAAACAAAATCACCTTGTAAAAATATAATTTAAAAAAGCATACTACGTTGCAGCAAAATTTTATAAAAAAAAAAAAAAAATAGGTGCACAAATCAAAAAGATTATGAAAAGTTTTCAGATCAGTCAATAGAGACAGCTGTTGGGCTTCATGCAAATTTCTCCTTAGACTCATTGATCTGTCTGAAACCAATATATGTACACTTTTTTAATTTTTTTTTATTTTTAACCCTGAAATCAGCAAATAAACCTTCATGTGCCAACATGAAATAGTAGCAGTCAAAAAAAAAAAAAAAAATATATATATATATATATATATATATATATATATATATATATATATATATATATATATATATATATATATATATATATATATGTAAGTGTGTAAGTTTACTTCAAATAATTGCACAATAAATAGTTGTAGATACTGTAATGCACTCTCTTATAACACAATTACTATTTGACAACACACACAAAAACACACACAGTCACAGTGACTGTCAAAAGTTTGGAAGCATAAAGTAAAACTTGTCATAGATGTTCTTCGCTGTTTGGATATTTCTCTCTGACATTGCAATCCAGTTCATACCAGAGCAGTTCAAGAGGATTTAGGACCAGGGACTGGGCAGGCCATTTTATAATAAATAACCCTCCAGCCGACTGTTTACTCTCTGAATAACTGTGCCAATTAGCCGCAGTCCATATAAAATTGCATGGCGTTGATATATGGAATGGTAGCCCTGTAGGTTCAGTATTCCTTTCACCTGGAATAAGTGTATAACTGTCACTGTTCCTAAACAAACCCAAACCATTAAGCTTCCACCTCCATGTTTGACTGTGGGTGTGAGACAGACTGCTAACATCTTCGATCCTGTTCTCTCTCTTACATAAGTTCTTCTGTTAAAGCAAAAAATGTCACACTTTCTTTTAGGCTTTCACCTTGTAAGCAAAAAGGAACATGCATGGGTCTCAAAAAGTCAAGTGATGAAAGTCTAGGTAACTATGATAATTATGACACTGTAGGAGGGACACAATTAATTCAATCACAGTGCACATTTTCTATTTATTTCTGGCTTGCAAATCAACAGGTTCACCAGAAACCACCTCGTGTTCCTCCTGTCTAAATTGGCTTTTCTGCCATGCGAATTTTATTTGCATTCGTTCTGACCTTGATTTTGCAAGGTTGTTTGCAAAGCTAGTTTTCACATGAATCCTTTATTTGTTTAACAAGTGGTCAAAAAAAAAAAACGGTAAATGCTAGAGGCAATTAACAGTAGATGTTGGAACTTATATATGACACAAAGCGCAAATATCAACATGGTTAACCTGCATGAGCAATATACGTGATTGTGTTATTAGTATTATGCTAAACAGAGCCCAGAGACCTATATTGTAAGCATGAATACACATCAATGCATTCATCAAAATGGCTTGATATTGTGTTCATGGGGAGTTTTACTTGCATGCAGACATGAACCAGCGGGGAATTATGAAGCTTGAATGACGAAACGAAAGGGCATTTTTGTTGGTACATACATACTAACATCCTTAGTGTCTGCCTAATCAGGGTTACATTAGTTTAAATGAGTTATTTCATGAAACTAATCAACTAAATAAATTACACAATACAGTGGAACCTCTGAGCTCGCGAGGGTTAGGGACCAAGACCGGTCGCGAGTTCCGAATTTTCGCGACCTTTTGATACGCCCCTTCCAACCCAGTAGAAACCCAAAGAACACTATACGAAATCGATTTAAATTAATAATTAACACTATTTCACTCCATAACACTTAATTATTAGACTATTTTAACAATACATTTTTTAGACAATTTTAATGAGAAAAAACCTTGATTAGAAATGTTAAAAATAGCGTTTTGAGCAGCTCGCGGTTGCTCACGAGCCGATCTGAATGAGAGTCGCCGGTCGGAATGAAAGTAGCGAGCATGCGAGGTCGCGAGCGCTGAGGCCGCGAGCTTCGAGGTTCCACTGTAATCATTTCTACCAGAATTTTCATTGGTCCCAAATCATAAAGTTTTTCATACAAAAAAAAAATAAATAAATAAATAAATATTAAGCTATTTCAGTTTATTTCACACCCACTTCAGGTTTAAATCCAGATAAAATTGCAGATATTCGGAGCAGTAAACAGATAAAGCTAGTGTATGGTAGAGGCATGGTAGAGGCTATTGCTGTATGCTGGGCTGAGTGACAGTAATTATCCAACTTTCTTAGAGAATGGTAGGAGGCTTGGCAAAAAAAAGGCCAGTGAATATTACAGGACTAAAGGCTAGAATAATTCTGCTGATGTCGTGAACATACTTTGCTGCTTAATAGTCCACGCGAGAGAGAGAGAGAGAGAGAGAGAGAGAGAGAGAGAGAGAAATCTAAAAATGCTTTAACCTTTATCAGACCAATGAAAATAATGTATAGTCATATTACTGTATTCTTTTTTTTTATATACAGTAACAGTGTTGTCAAGAAGCATTGATTTAGTTTCCGTAACAACTCTGGCAGAAGTAGAGATTTATATAATTAGACAAGTTATTGTTTTGATTTTTAACTCCTTATTCAACAAAGAATAATGTGTAATTAATAATATGGTGATTTTTTACAGTAAATAAGTAATGCTTTAGAAATTGCTGTGGTGTGAGATTGGACAGATTAGTCACACACACACACACACACACACACACACACACACACACACACACATATATATACACTCATGCATATATATATACACACATATATATATACACTCATGCAATTCTTTCATTTGCTGAACATGGTTAAAAGCTGAGTTTCCTCAGAAACGTATTGAGTGGCAGATCACAAGTTTGTCTCCACCATGCACCTTGAGCACATTTTTATTATTATTATTGAACTTAAAAACATACACAACAATGCCAGGGGTATAAAAAAGAAACTAGAGTTAGCGCAGTGTCACTGTGGCTACTCACTCTGTACCGGAAATAAGATTTGTTTTGCGCAAAAATGAAAACGCTGAAGAATCCCTAGCGCTAGCATTAGCCGCTAACCAGGAAGTGAGTTTTATTTCCAGCTTCAAGAATTTATTTTAAAAGGAGCAAATACTGACAATTCCACATATCGTGATGTAAACGATTTACTTATTATTTTGTATTTATTTTATTTAATTCATTTATTTAATTGGTGCCAATTAATTAGTTAATTTATTCAAGATAATAAAGATGTATTGCAATTATTTGATTTATAATATTTTATTTTTATAAAATATTTTATATATTTTTCAACTAAGCAGGCATTTTTTATAAATATTGATGATTACAGATGTTAATAAACAGCGTTAACAAAAAAAAACAACAATCTTATGTTTTGCATTTCTTCGTGTTTCTTCCAAAATTAAACCCTGAATTTTGTGTACTTTTTTATTAGTGTACTTGCTCTACAACCTTTAAATTCTTTGTTATACTTCCAGTTTCAACACATTTTCACTGCCATAGCTTTTGTATTTTACTTTGCTGTACATATATTTGCATATATTTATCTGCAATTTGAATACTATATGAATTCTGATAGATGCCATACTGCATTTAGTTGTTGTGTTCCTGTACTATGCAATGGTAATAGTTCTATCTATCTATCTATCTATCTATCTATCTATCTATCTATCTATCTATCTATCTATCTATCTATCTATCTATCTATCTATCTATCTATCTATCTATCTATCTAAACATCCCATATGAACCACCTCTTAGTTGATTGTTTTCCTGTTGATGATGCCCCCTGCCATATGTGGGGCATTAGATATTATTATTAATTTGTTGAATAGGCAAATTATTACATATTATAACCGTTTTTCTAAGAACTATTGATGCCTCGATTAAAAAATAAAATAAGCTAAATCTAAAAGAGTAAATTTAAAATAGTGAGTTTACAGCTCTGCTTTCACAGCTGCAGTTTTCTTCTGTTGTTGTTTATTTTTTTCAGTGTCTGATTACATTCTCTTCACACTGCTGGTGCCTAGGAAATAAAAGCATGGCAACAAATGAAGCAAAATAAATGCTTTGCTAACCTGTCGAGTTTACAGTATAAGGAGAGTGTCGAAATCGCCATGTCAGCATCATTTACCTCTAATCAACTCCTTCCTCAGCTTTAACTGTCTGAATGTGTGTGGGTTTTTTTGTGTTTTTTTTTTTTTTGCTGCACACATCGGACCTTTGCTAAATGAAGCTTGTGCGTTTTGAACAGATTCGCTTAAATTCGCTTCATTGATTTTCTGCTCTCATAGTTCAGATCGCCCGGCGGCACAGGGTACCTAATAAAAAGTGATTTGCCTAAATAAACACTACACATCAGCTTTTAATTCCCCTTATTTGTGACATTATGTAGTTAATAAGGCAGGAATTGTCCGTTACAATAATGCAGATAAATGCCTGTAATACTGAAAACGGAGAAAAGTCGCAATGGAATTCCACTCTTACTTGTAACTGGCTAAAATTGTAATGGTTAAAAAGATAATTACATCTTTATTTTCACCTACACATTTATACAGAGTTGCAGGGAGAAGAGGTGGAGAAGGTGGTGGAGTTCAGGTACCTGGGGTCAAAAGTGCAAAGTAATGGAGATTGTGTTAAAGAAGTGAAGAAAAGAGTGCAGGCAGGGTGGAGTGGGTGGAGAAGAGTGATAGCAGGAGTGATTTGTGATAGAAGAGTATCTGCAAGAATGAAAGGGAAAGTTTTAGGACTGTGGTGAGACCTGAGATGTTGTATGGTTTAGAGACAGTGACATTGAGTAAAAGACAGGAGATGGAGCTGGAGGTATCAGAGCTGAAGATGTTGAGATTTCCGTTGGGAGTGAGGAGGATGGACAGGATTAGAAATGAGTTTATTAGAGGAACAGCCCATGTAGGTCATTTTGGTGACAAGGTGAGGGAGGCGAGATTGAGATGGTTTGGACATGTGCAGAGGAGGGACATGGGGTATATCAGTAGGAGAATGCTGAGGATGAAGCCACCAGGAAGGAGGAAAAGAGGAAGACCAAGGAGGAGGTTTATGGATGTGGTGAGGGAGGACATGCAGGTAGTTGGTGTGAAAGAGGCAGATGTAGAGGACAGGGTGGTATGGAGACATATGATCCGCTGTGGCGACCCCTAACGGGAACAGCCGAAAGAAGAAGAAGAATACACATTCATACAGAGTATGACATGCAGTGAAATGCTTTTTATGACTGTCCAACATAAACATGAAAAAAAAAAGAAATATAATATAGGGAAGTATATATTCAAAATATATTGTGTATAAAAAGAAATGTGTATATACACATGAAGTAATTGTGTGTGATTGTCCTTAAAGTGTCCATGTGCAGTATGATGTGGTATAAAGTGACACTGTGTTGTGCAGAAGTTCAGAGTTAAGGTGTCATATAATAGTGCAAAAAAAAAAAGTTGTGCAGAAATAATTGTGCAGTGAAGGAATAAAGTGAAGACTTAATCATTCAAGCCCAGATTCTTGTTTTTGTTTGTTATTTTGTTTTTTTCTCTGGAAATGTTTATCCCAGGAGCAGTAAATAATAAGTGCCTTTTAGTTGCTGTCACTTTTCCTGTTAATTGAAAGCGATGTGTGTTTCTTTGTGGAACAGAACACTAATAAGCTCATATCTGAGAGGCAGCGAAGCATGCATTTCCATTTGAAGGATGGTTCCATCTATGATTTGCAGTTATAATGGGCTATGAGTAACAGCATCCTTTGTTGCAATCTATAATCTACCTAAGATTCAACTTTAGTTAAAAAAAAAAACAATGGTGGGTTAAAATGTCTGGGTTAAATCATAGGAAGGAAAAAAATACAATTTCATACAATGGTATAAAAAGTTGCAAAGATTTTACAGTTCAAAATAGTGGCCTTAGAAACTACTGTGGTTTTCATACACTCGTCAGGACAAAACCTTTGAGGATTCTTTTTTGTTCAGTGTAATGCATCTGTAAAAAATCTATATATGTTGCAGCAGCATTTTGAGGTTATAGCTATGCCGGATTGCTGAAATGGTATATAAGTAACACTGCCGAAAACTAAAACTAAAACAACTAAAACAGTTATTCATAATTGTTTGTGTTTAAAACAATTTTTTGCTACTCAACTATGTGTGAGAGCAGAAATATCAGAATATTGGAAAACCATCAGATTTAAGTCATTTAAAACAATAATTTGCTTTTATGTAATTATGTATGGAATAACTGTCTTTAGAGCCACACATTTTAAATATATTGTACTCTATTTCAAATATTTTGCCAGTGTAACTCTCACAGAATTAGGAATGAAGTCCAAGCTTTAACCTCTACTGCTGTGACTTAGAAGAGATGTTTCTCAAAAATGCTTCCAACACTGAAATACTGTACCCAGAATAAACACAGTGGTTCTAGGGGTTTTACAGTTCCAAGGATTTTTTTATGCTGAGTATTTGAAACATGCCAAAACATTGCCAAAAGAAAAAAAAAGCATGCTCTTTTTTTTAAAAAACACAAAAAACATTAATCTCAACGTTTGATGTGCATTCTGAAATGCATTTCAGCTCACCATGGTTGTAAAGACTGATTATTTAAATAACACTTGCCACCTGTCAGTTCAACCCAGTCTGTGCTTTCATATATATTCTGTGCATTGTATTGCTGACTTGTAGTTAGCTGACCAATGATTGGATGGGAAAATAAAAGGCAGGCATTTCTATATTCACCTTCTGCTCATCATTTCAATGTTCAAGATCTACTGTGAGCTTCACCAGAATGTTCTTGTATATAAACTTTTTTAATATTTATTTTGTTTACTGATTGCATTACATATATGGTGTATATGGTCATATATTTATATAGTATACATGTATGTAATTGTTCCCTTCTATGTTTCACCCTTGCAGGTGCTTTCAAATAACTCAAAGCATGAACGCTGTACTCTCCTCCATATTTGCCATATCAGCAAATTAGAAGCCAATATTAAGTTTTTTTTTTTCCCCCTTTTTCCACCGCTGCTGCAGAACAGTCATTGCAAAAAATTATTCGGGTTTTCCTGTGCTGCAATTTTTTCTAGACGATCTGCAACCCGGCCTTTTTTCTTCTTCAAGAACTACTGAACCCTAATCAGAACTTCTACTGTGCCTGAGCAACAATGAACCCAACATGACACGCAATCACTATGCTCCGAACCTTCACAAAGGGTCATTTTACCGCTTAATTACCGATCCATTATTCCTGCAAAATTGACAAAACGTTGCCTGACAAAGTAGACACAGCTGCATTAATCATGTGTCAAGCAGACAATGGAAGGGAGAGAATAGAAATTATGTTCCAAATTCATAAAAAGTGGCTGATTCTTAGCAGACATGCAGCTATAGTAGGGAGGAAAAAACAGAGGGAAAATATGTGATAGATGCTGCTCCTGATCATTGATATCTCATTTGCCGCCTTTGAACTATGTTTGACCTCTGGGTTTTTTTTTCAAGTTAACATTTTGACAATTTCATGACAATTGAGGAATTGAGTGTGTAATACAGTGATGCACGAATACTCGGAGCAATTGAGAAATGACAGACCTTGCCTTTCAACTATCTGGTTTGGGGAAAATGCATGCATTGATATTTTGCAAAATGTATGAGTCTAGACTCATACATTTAAGCTTTATTTTGGAGTTAAGCATCTCCAAATTCTCAACTCAATATTAAACTGTATCAAATTTTGAATGAGGTTTTCGGATTCTATTTGGAAATTCTATTTTACTGTAATGAAAATCAATTCAATACTGTACATTTCTATGTGATGCCATTACTTTAAGCCACTGGATATGTTAATTGTCATTAGTGTGACAAATTTCAATTAAAAGTTTATTTCCCAAGACCCAGTGTCTTCAATCAGTGCATCATGTATACGTTTTTTTTGGTACAAATCATTTTACTCTGAAATGCTGAAAGGTTTAAACAGGAAACCCCATGAGAAAAAATTACAATTACATTAGCTATTCTTCTGAATTCTAATACTTGAAGCATTTAATCAATTTTTTTGCCATAAATGTGAGTTTTTAAAGTTTATACAGATTTGCATAATAGAGAAATATTACAAATATTTGAAGTGTAAGGAAAAAAAAGTATAATAAATTATTATAGTTTTATTTTGCTTTTCTAATTTACATTTTTGATAGAACCTATGTTCAGCTCAAGACACAAAAAAAATGACAGGAATATCAGTATGTAGCTATATTTAATATTTATTTTGTAGAATACAAAAATCCTAAAGCTACATTCACACCTGCAGACATTTTATAGCTGCAAGCCATCTTAGCTGTACTACCGTGTGCCATAGTAAATATTTATCAGTTGGTAGAATACCTTTGGTCGGCAAATCATGGGTCAGATCACATATACTCAACTGTCTTCACTCCCATTCTCTACACCAAGTTGGTCCATTTATGCACGAAGTTTAACTTTTGTCAACTTTGTACTATAGTTGGACAATTCCACTTATACAGGGGGAGTGGTAGCTCAGTGGTTAAGCTAATAATCCAAAGATTGAGGGTTCAAGCCCTGGTATCGCCAATTTACCACTCTTGGGTCCTTGAGCAAGGCTCTTAACCGTCTGTACTCCAGGGGTGCAGTATCAAGGCTGACCTTGTGCCCTGACCCCATCATCTGAGCAAGATGGGATATACAAGGAAAGAATGTGCTCTAATGTATGTGTGACAAATAAAGGCTATTCTAATTAACAGTGTACAGTGCTAGTCATGGACACTTTTTGTTCAAATGAATGGTTCCTGATACTTAGTCACTGGGTGTGTGACTGTAGCTTAATTGTGATCCATGGTACAGGTCAAAGCCAAGGCAGCAAAAGCCAGTATAATCAATAATCATAATTGATATAAGAAGTAAAATTAAAAACCAGAAATGCAGAAATACAAAACAAGGCATTAGGGAGACTTTGCATCCATTATCTAATCTCTGAAATTTTAACTCAACATTATATAAATATACAGTTTTTTTATATATAATGTCACTGAGCATTTGAGAGACAGGTTATCTCCTTTCATCACATCTACACTGTACACATACAGTCTTTCATCAGCCATCTGGGGTTTTTTTTCTCTCTCCTGACATTAATAAGACAGAAAAAAATGCAGCTTGTCATTAAACACTTTTTTTTTCCTGGAACACTTTCCATGGTGGAAAACTTACTGACCTTTACAGAGAGTTGATACCTGAGGCTCCTTCAGCAAATGTTAAATAAATGCCTCCTTACAGAAAAGTTCATCATAATAACAAATTATACTTTTTTTGTAATACACACACTAATGCAATAGAACAAGTGACTTATTTTATTTTTATACATTATGTTTTTATAAAACATTATTTTATATATTATTTAAACAAGCAGGCATTTTTATTCAATATTATTTTTTTGCTTGTCAACTTGTTCACAAATTTAAATAATAAACAGCGTTGATAAAAAAAAATGACAATTTTTTTGCATTTTCCATTTCTTCCCCTAATTGTGACTCTCATGCTATTAGAATATATACCATTACTACAGCAATAACACAATTCAACAATTCTCTTTTCACTGCAGCCACAACTGCAGTACCCTCATATATCATCTCTAGCAGAAGCATCAATATTAACCTCAAATGAAATACATTTTAAACTTAAATGACCTCTTGATTTTGATGCATGTTTGTGCATTATATTCATACATTATGTTTTTTTTTTTGTGCAATTTCTATGTGGAATTTTTTTTTTAAAAAGTGGTTAATAAAAGCTTAAGTACACTTTTGCACTGTTTTGGAAGGCTTTTCCCCAAACTGTCCAGCTTTTCTGGAAAGGTTTGTCTTGTAAACAACATTCTAAGTATATCTGCAACTGAATTGATTTATTTGCCTCTGTCAGTCATTGTGGAATGAAAAAAAAGCTTTCCTAATACAGCATGACACTGATATATATATATATATATATATATATATATATATATATATATATATATATATATATATATATATATATATATATATATATATATATATATATATATATTTATATATTTTTATATGTATATGAATTGGAATATGGAGTGTAGATTGATGAGAAAGAAGAAATAAACGCATTTTAGCTGAAGGCATCAATCAACAAAATGTAAAAAAAAGGGGTTTCAATACTTTCTAAGAACTTTCTACATTCACATTCAGTATTACTGCACTCTTGTTTCTCATGTAAATGTATAGGTAGAATGGGAGAAAAAAGGACAGCACCATTTTTTACACATTCACACTGGAAAAATATACATAATTGTTTTTGTTTGTTTGTTTGTTTGTTTGTTTTTGCCTATACGGTTAAAACAATGGCTTTTTATTTTCAGCATTAGATTCACTACCTAAGACCAGCATAATGTCTTCATTTTAATATTTCTGAGAAAGTCTGTGAGTCATACTGCTTCTTCCTGTAACAGAAAGCAGTTCTTGGCCATATTTATCGAGAGAGGCACCCGATTCTCTTGAGATCTTTAAAAATCTCGGAGACTGGTGAGATTAGAGACGATCTAAAGAATGATGACCTAGAATTTCATTTCCTACAAAGCTGCATGGCTGGGCATGTTGTAAAACTTGGGCACATTGTTAAACTGTCTATAGTGATATGGGGAGTAAATTACATGTTTACAACATAACCATTAATAGTCAGCAGATCTACTAATTTTAGTGTTTTAATTATGAGTTAAACTATTGAACCATAATGAATGGATTCAACTTTCATTGATTGTGTTGATGCACTGACAAACAAAAATGGACAAATAGCTTTTATTGGTCTTTCACATTACATTTACAGTTTGAAATAGTCATGTTTTTATCTTCAGCAGTAGTGGACATAGAATGTAAAGTACTAGCTCTGAATTCTGTGTGGAGGCATACCTATTTACGAATAGCTTCTGTAGCAAATGTACTGTATAGGAGCCTATGCTTATCCCCTGGGACCAGGTTTCCTTTCTGAACATCATCATCTTGTTTCACTCTCTGTATCACTGCCTCCTTTGACAAGTACCTCTGTTATGTGGCTAGCCTACATTTAAAAAGGATTGTAAACACATGTCTCAAAGATATGCAGGTGTTTGGAGTGGCTTGGCTCTGGCCAAACATGTTGCATATTCACTAACATGGATGAATGGCTGAAAGATGATGCTGAGAGCGTTTAGCTCAGTTAGAGAGAGAGAGAGAGAGAGAGAGAGAGAGAGAGAGAGAGAGAGAGAGAGAGAGAGAGAGAGAGAGAGAGGGGGAGATCCCACTTAAGTTGAATAGGGGTATACAGTACCAATTTAGACTTGTTCTATTTGAACTACACCTTCTCTAAGATTAAATATAGGAGCAGAGAAATGGTTCTGGTCGTGGACCCAGTATAGTTGTTCAGGAAATTAGTCCAAAACTAGCAATGTATAAACATATCCATTTATATGCATTTACATAAAAAAAATGATTACAAGGTCAGTATGTCAGTATGTCATGTTTTTGTCCATATACAGTACAGTGCATTCAGAAAGTATAACTCTTCACTTTTCTTTTTAATTTTATGGTGCAGCCTCATACTACAATCGTTCAATTTGATTGCAGCAAGTTGAATTTGCAACATTCAAAGCTCTGCTGGCAGTTCCTTTGACCTCATGGCTTGGTTTTTGCTCTAATATGCATTGGCAGCTATGAGGCCTTCAATACAGAGGTGTGCCTTTCCATATAATGTCCAATGAATACACTTCCAGAGGTGGACTCTGATCAAGGTGTAGAAATTAGAAGGTGTAAAAGATGGTGGGGGGGATTGAAAAAAAATATAGTTTTACTTCTGACACTTCAGCAACTTTATTCACCCCAATGAACATGAATACTGTCATATTATATTATTATATTAACCAACCTTTATTTCTATGTTTTTTTTTTATTTATTCCATTTCCTAATATTCTGAAATCAGTATCTTAAACAGTTTTGGAATGAGTACTCATAAGCTCTTGCATGTTGTAATGAAAAAGAAAGTGGGTTTCTGAGCAACTTGCATGCCATTTTCAGCCTGAGATTAAGCAATTAAGCACTGATTTGCGAAGGATTTCACTAAACACGAATGAACTTGAAGGATAAGACTTTAGGCTACAGTAATAAACAAAACCAAATCAGATTATGTTATTAACCATCAAATTTTAATTTGTCTTCCAAGGCTTTGGCACTGTCAGAGATTTAAGATTAAGACAGTGTTATTATGTATGTCTGCAACAGTGTTATATTTTATGATGAAAATTACAATCATTGGTTTGGAAATGAACTCTGGAGTCAGTTGTATGCATTTTTTTTCTATGCATGTTGATAGATGCATGCTGTTACAGTTCTCATTGACAGATTGGGCTTACAACATCTCTCACTAAAACTGCATAAAATTGCAAAAATGAAACCAGGACCACATTAAATATTTTTTATAGTATAAAAATAGTTTTTATCTTAATAAAAAAATTATAATTATTATTATTGTAATGTAACAGCACGTTTCACCCATCTTTGAGATTTACACTTTCTGGTGCTGTCACTATTAAACAGCCCTGTGTATTTTCTGGAGATCTCAGTGGGAAGCCAATTGTAGTTCACTGTGTGAAAATCTAGACTTTCCTCATTTAGCCTGTTTTCTGTTATGCTATGTTATTATCTGTGACATTAGATGCTATAGTACAGGCTGACATCTGTTAAAATACGAAAACACCCGGAAAGCTAAATTGAGACAAATTTGTGATATAGTTCCCACTCAAGCTGCATGCAGAGATTCTCAGCGTGCTTTGCAGAGTGCAGCAATTTGTCATGTGTTTGTTTAGGTTGCCATGTTTTGCTTTTCTTTGCATTTTTTAATCATCTTGTATTATTAATTTAGTCCTGTCTCCTCCCATGTTCTGATCTTTGTTTGCCTCCCTTGTGTTCCATCATTAGTTTATGCATGTAAACTCTTGTTTTTCTTTCTTTAGTGCAAATGATTATTAAAAATTAAATATAAATATTTATAATTGCCATCCAGTCATTAAATTTCAGTCGAGTCAACCATTCAGTCATCTACTGAATTCTATCTATCTATCTATCTATCTATCTATCTATCTATCTATCTATCTATCTATCTATCTATCTATCTATCTATCTATCTATCTATCTATCTATCTATCTATCCATCCATCCATCCATCCATCCATCCATCCATCCATCCATCCATCCTCCATCCATACATCCATCCATCCATACATTAATCCAATTTAACCTATTCATTCAGTTCCATCCATTCATTCAGTTTTATCCATCCATCCATCCATCCATCCATCCATCCATCCATCCATCCATCCATCCATCCATCCATCCATCCATTTATCCATACATACATACATACATACATACATACATACATTTTATCCAATGTTAACTTCGTTCCATTTTAAAATCAAGCCTTAACTTGATTTTAAAATAACTGGTCTAAAAAAAAAAAGCCTATTTTTTTTTTTTAATAATCAGCACAAATCATTAGTAGACTTGTTATAGCAGTTGTAATGATTTTCACGTTTTAAAAGTTACAAAGATAATAAAATATAGCTATGTCATATTGGCAAAAAAAATCTCAAAGTGCAATACTATTTATCCTGAAGACCTGTTAAAATTCTAGTTACGATATTTATTTTTGACTGTTACAAAACTTTACCACCCTAGACCATTTTTATACTTCTGAAATAAAATGTTTATTTAACAAGGATTTTTCATTCCAAAGATTATATGACTTTTATTTTTCCTGGCTTATTCATTTAAAGCATGGTTATATTATAAAGAAAGAATCATGTACGGTATCCCAAAAAGTGCATTATATTCTTGTAGCTTCCTGGCACTATTATGAGAGCTGCTGTCAGATAAAATGAATAAATACCACCTGGCTAATCACAAAAGAGTATACAACAGTGCTCTTGAAATGAATAGTGTCATTTTATGACTGCTGGGCAGTTATCACTATGCACAAAACAGCAGATTTCAGTAAACAGATGTTAATAATTACATAGTCAGTTTGCTATGTAATTAGGCATTATCTAACCATGAATTAATTCATGCTGATTCAGAATATAAACTAGAGACAGCTTAAAGAAGCTGAATGCCTTAGATGCAAGTAATATCTGGGGTGGCAGAATTTCCCACTAAAGCATTTGTTTTAACCTAGAAATGCACATGCAATATAGTATTAGTATGAATTACAATGTAATTATGAATAAGTAATAGTATGAATTATTGTTCCTTATTTAAATAGTGTTGACATACTGGCTGACCCATAGTGGACAAACTTTGCTAGAATAATTTTGATATTAATCCATCCATCCATCCATCCATCCATCCATCCATCCATCCATTCATCCATCCATCCATGTATGCAATTTTATCAATCCAATTTTACTCATCCTCATCTAACTATGCAATTTCATCTATTCATACATCCAATTTTAAATATTAACCATGTACCATCAATCTATCCATTCATGTTTTCAACCTTTAAATATTACCCATCACCCTATCCATCTATTTAATGTTATTAAATTTTCCATTAAATTCTATTGCAGTAGGAACAACAGACTGGTTCAAGGTGGAGGTGCGACTGCACCAAGGATCGGTTCTAAGCCCTTTTCTGTTTGCAGTGGTGATGGTCAGTTTGACAGACAAGGTCAGACAGGAGTCTACATGGACTATGATGTTTGTGAATGATATTGTGATTTGTGGTGAAAGTAGGGAGCAGGTTAAGAAGAGCCTGGAGAGGTGGATGTACATGCTGAAGAGAGAAGGGAAATGAAAGTCATTAGGAGTAAGACAGAGTACATGTGTGTGAATGAGAGGGAGGGCAGTGGAGTGGTGCGGTTGCAGGGAGAAGAGGTGGTATAGGTGGATGAGTTTAAGTACCCAGGGTCAACAGTGCAAAGTAATTAATTGAGATGGTTTGGACATGTGCAGAGAAGAGAAGATGGAACCGCCAGGAAGGAGGAAAAGAGGAAGGCCTAAGAGGAGGTTTATGGATGTGATGGGGAAGACGGGAGCAGACAAATAAGATCCATTACATTTTATCCATCCATCCATCTATCCATCCATCCATCCATCCATCCATCCATCTATTTCAACCATTGCCCCATCTAACATTTAATTTCACTCTATCCATCTAACCAATCTATTCAGTTTCCTCTATTGATATATCCAATTTCACCCAAAATGGATTCTAATCTTTATTTTCTAAGACCAAACTCAAAAAACACAGTGCACATATTCGTATTAGTTTTAATTTAAATGCATTTTACAATTAATATTATACCACATCTAAAAAATAATAATCGGCATATATTATTTTTGCTGCTTACATTTGGTCTCCATTAAGAAGCTGTGCAGTAAAGATGTCTAATTCCTTTTTAAATATACAAAACTGTCTAATCTTGCTTGGAGTTTCTGTGGATCTGAAACTTATACACATGGAATAAACAGGGCACCATATTAATGCACACAGACATTCTCACATTTATTCATGCCTAGGGGAAATTTAGGTAAATTAGCCACCTACTGGCATAGTTTTGAGAAGACACTGGAGAACCCTGAGTTTTCACGTTCTCCGTGCATCCATGTGAGACTCAGAACAGACTGTAATGTTACCTTATTATTTCTTTATGTTCAAACTCTCAATTTAAAGGGATATCGATAGACTCAGAATTAAAATGTAGAACAAGTGTACACTATCAGTATTGCGGTCACGTATTTCTCCCCTGGTGCCGAGGGCTGCATGCAGAGACTCTTAGTGCACACAGCAGCCTGTATTGCTGTGCCTATTGCTATTGCTATTTGTTTACACTGCCACGTGTGTTTTTTGTTTTGATTCATGTCTTCTCCTATGGCCTGTCATGTTTCCTGAACACACTCCCCTACTTTTCAGTTTGCCCCTTGATTACTTACTGGATTTAGATCCTTGTGTGTCTCCTTCCAGTGTTACATATTGTTCAGCATTAACCTTTCTGACATTACTGAGCCACCTCTGTTCCTGATCCAGTCCAGTCTCTTTGTTTCTGTATTTTAGATTACCCTGATATAACTGTTCTCCGATCAGCTGACCTCTCCCTGATCCTGTTTACTTTGAAATCATGTTTTGCATTTGCCTGCTCCTTTAATGAAACGTTTACCTGCACTCTCATTCGTTCAGCCTCTTATTTCATGACAGTCACGTCCAGCGTCGGAATAAACCTTTCCAAAATGAAAACGAGTCTCTGCCACACTTTTACTGTTTAATTCTATGTGACAGACGCCAATTAATTCTGAGTGCACACTAGGACAGACTAGTAGATGCTCAGCTCAGCTGGATCAGGATAATAAAAAGGGATAAAAATAATTTAGTAGCTGGTACATTAGACCTTAGGCAATATGCAGTATCTATCCTGTACACCATTCTTTATCATGTCAACATTTCTTGTATTGCTAATGCAGGATTTTTTTGTGTGTAGCTTTTGATCTTTATTTTTCCACACGGTATTTCCTTTCTGTCCTCGAATCTTACTTTGGCCAATAGATACTGCTTGTTACTGAACATTCCCCGATGTATGAATTCAAAAGAATGAATTACTTTCTCATCATAAAATATGTAAGGAGGGAATATTCCTACTTCAGCAGGGAGTCTTGTACCTGTCAAAGCCTCTCTTCTTTACAGGAAGTCCCTACTGGTCTCCTGCTAAGGCGACAAGTAGCATTTCTTCCTCATTCCCAGTGCTCACCAAGAGAGGTTTGATGGATCCCCTGATCAATATACATGCTTTCTTATGAATTGCTCTATATGGAAGCTGACATTCATTTTGCCATGTCTTTATTTTATAGGAAGGCCGTAAGATAGCCCTTTGGGTTAAGAACAGCAATGTATTATTTTGTATAAATTTTTAGATTGCTCTCTAGGGTCCCTGGTGGTCTAGTGGTTAGGATGCAGCGCTCTCAATGCTGCGGCCCGGGTTTGATCCCCGGTCAGGGAACCAACCCCAGCCATTAGGGTTGCACAAGCCTTAATGCCGGTCCCAAGCCCAGATAAATGGGGAGGGTTGCGTTAGGAAGGGCATCCAGTGTAAAAACATGTGCCAAATCAAACATGCGGATGATCCGCTGTGGCGACCCCTAATGGGAGAAGCTGAAAGAAAGTTTTTTTAAAGCGCAGGCATTAAACTTCATGGTGGTTTTAATTGACATTGATGGCCACATGGATCCAGATTTAATTTGCCATATCATTTCTTTTTTATATTCTGTGTTTTGGTGTTCATGTCCATTCATATACAGGTAGCTCCTGACTTACGATGGAGATGCATTCCAATGATCCCATCATAACTTGAAAATATAGTCAAGACATGGCCTGTCCTACTTAGGAGTAAAAAAAAAATGGTGATCAGTATCAGTATATATATCGTAAAGTACAAACTTTAGAGTATATATGTTTGTAGCAGCGGGCGTGTGGACGAGCACCAGTTTGCGAGTGGAGGTAAGAGCTTTTTTTTTTTTAAATGTTGCACCTATTACAGAGTATGCGTAATGGAAATCGCCACCTGGTGCAGATAAAAGTAAATTTGAATGTAGTGGTATTTTATTTTTTTAAATGAAAAAATAAAAATTGTTTTCAGCTGGTGTGCCAAAAATTGTATCCAGAATTTTCTGTGCAACTGGCCACTTGTTTGTATGTTTAAAACTGTAGTCTCTATTAAAAACCTGCCTGCTGAGTGAAAAAAGATGAGCAAACCCACCTGCCAGCCTTGACCTGATTACCTCCATCAGAAGCATCATCAGACCTCTGCGATTTACAGTAGGTAGAGCAGTTTGCCAATGAAAAAATGACAGACCAAAATCTGTTTATAGCACATCCATCCTATATCTACACAACTAGGTGCTCTTTTTCACAGATTTTTATTATTTTTTCCTTTTATGAACTCATCCAATTTTATTTTACTCTTGATTGGATAAACTTCATCAGTGGAATTAAAAAAAAGGTCACAAATCTTAATCATCCGCACACCTCCGTCTTCATTGCCTCTCAACTTCAAAGTAATGGACATTCAATTCTTTAGACATGGGGAAAGTCTGAAAATGATTTATTGTTCCTTGTAAAGTATTGTTTCCTTCATGAGCAAATGATTTACATGTGTTTTAAACTGCCTGGTGCAGTCTTTTTTTCTCCTAAAGAACTCTCCTGACATTGACTCTACTGACACTCAACATTTACGGTATCAGTGGGGTTTTAAAGTACTCTAAAGTAGCCCAATTACCCAAAAACATCAAATCTCAATTGAGCTGCAGTCTTTTACACTCTTTGGGAGGCAGAGCCTGTTTTATAGAAGCCTCAGAGAATGTAGCTTTGGAAGAGTACACCAAAGGATTCCAAAACAAGGGATTTGTTCATTCCTTTATCCTCTACATCTTCTGCTGCTGTTCTTTTTTATACATTATGAAAGACCTCATTTTACATGTACATGGTTAAAAATGCTTTCGAGAGGAAGTGAAAATATAGTTGTGTATCTAGTTTTTCCTATTATAGGCTTGCAATGAACCAAATATAATTATTGCACCTATTGGTATAACGTTTTCCACTAATTGCAAACATATATTTCATTAGAAGACAATGCTGCTTCTTTCTATACTTAAATATAAAAAAACCAGGAAAACTTACACCCAATAAATAGAAAAATAATTTATACTTCATATGATTTTTTTCTAAATGACTAGAAATACTAATTAAATTGAAGATATTACCACTTGCTAGGATTTTTTAAAAATACATCATTCATAAAAGAGGTTAGGGCAGTCATTTTAGGCAATATTAAATGAGGAATACAAATAAAATATTTTTTTTTTACAACTAAGGATATTATATTTCCGTTTAAAAAATGCCGTAAAATGTAAGAAACAATGGACATACAATAAAGATACATTTAGGCTCCTGGAACATGGAACATGAAACATCCAGTCATTTCTTTATCGACATCTACAAAGTGCATAAGAGCTCAATATAACAATATCAGATTCATTTAAATTAATTAAATTAACTTAATCTTCTGATCAGATTTAATTAAATTAATTAAATGAACTTTATCTTCTGATAATCAGATTTTTTAAGCTTTTTAAGAGCTAGGTAACCTATGCTCTTTCGTTCCAGACAGATTGCCTTTTTCCCCTTTTTTCTTTTTTTTATACATTTTCTGAGAATTCATAGTGTCCAGATGTAAGATAAAATGTAATGAAAATGAAGACCTAGACATTAAATGTATTAAAATCTATTGGTCCAAATGTAATGGCCTCAGTGTGTTGGATTAATACAAAGGAAGAACACTACCTGCTGTACATGTCCCTTGCCAGAGGTAAAATTATTCATGAGCATTACCTTTTTGCATGAAACTGCTAATTTTCTCTAATTTGCAATTTAAGGACACCAGTGGTTCTACTCTGCTGTTGTAGCAGATGTGCACTACATGTTTTCTTTTTTTATTGATTTATTTTGGTTTCAATCTTGTCATTACCCTGCGGATACTTAATCGAGGGTCTCTAATCTTGTGCTACAATATTAATTTTTTAAAAAATCTGAAATTACTCCTATTTACTCAGCCATATTAAAATGATCAGATTATCAATGAATGACTGATGACTTTCTAATTCTGCATCATGTACAATCATCTACATGCAGAAATGAATAAAAACATGAGGGAACTCTTCTGGAAGACTTTGTTTTCCCCCACAATGAATCCATTGATTTTCTGAAATGGCTTCATTAAGCACCAGAAGAGAATCCACTGCACAGACTTGTGGCACAGAAAGGGGTCAAAGGGTTTGGTTATGGTCATGGAAAATTGTTTCAGTTTCAATTTCTCAAACAAGTGACCTATCTGGTGTGTTTTACTTTACTCTTTTGACATTGGTGGAACCTCCCAGGGATTAGAGGAACTGAGATTCAGCACTGTGTATGTGTTGCAGGTACAGTAGGATGTCTGAGATATTTGCTTATTTCTTGCTGCAGGATTACAAGATGGAAAGCACACTTTAACTGTCTGCTAAAAAAATGCAATGGCTGCTTTCACAATTCATTCTTTGAATAAGTTTCAACTTTGTAGACCTTCCTTATGTACTTACACTTCTTCGAAATGTCAGGAGATCTCCTGTGCATAGCCCTCTTTAGGTCTTACCAGGAGTATTTTGTGGGGTGCTGATGGGGACATTCCTTGATTGTTCTATTCTAAAGTCATTTATTTTAGAAAAAAAGGTTAATGCACAACAGTCTCTAGAGTTTTAAGAGTTCAAAATGATGAAACAACCAAAACATCTTGTGAACAGCAATTCTTGAGGCAAAAATGCTTAAAAGTGATACTCTAAAATACTGCAAATGAGTTTGCCAAATTAGTTCGAATCTTGATTCCATATTCCAGTACAATTTCCAACATTTTTCAATTCATCGAGCATTTAATAATAACTTCTTAACAATTGTCATTAGTTTACTCACACATCAGTGAAGTGACAAATTTATTGAATCTTGTTCTGATTTCCTTTTCAGCTCACTTATTATCTCTGTAAACCTCATTAGGAACAGTTTGGCCTTTTTTTTTGTTTGTTTGTTAACCAAAGCCAATTACTTTCAATTACATAATCCAGTGTATTCTGCAATTTCGCAAGAAACAAGGTCGTGAGGCGTCAAGAAACAATCAAAGCCGAGCGAAAATAATGCGTTCTGCCTCTGCTGATGTTTTTCAAAAGTGTTCATTCGACTAAAACTATAATCCTGCTGAGCCACTGAGATTAAGGTATTTTGCATACTAATACCCTTCTGTGTAATTTTAAACATTCATAACTTTGAGATTATGTGCTGACAGAGTGCACATTTTTCATTCACTCATTCCAGTTGCACGCAATTTTTTGCATATATATAAAACAAAAAATATATATTTTTTAAATATACTGTAAATTTGTTAGCGAAGCCTGAATGCACAAGAAAGAACATATGTTATGAGAGTGTGATATAATAATTAAAAAAGCGTGGCGGCAAAATAATTTGGAGAAAATTTGCATTTTTACCATTAAATTAAATTACCAAAAAAAAAGGAAAATAATTTTCTGTTTAATATTTTTATTTAACACATCTAAAGTTAAAATTTTAATGTCTTTTGTTACAGGCCTTGCAGATATACTTGCTCAGTCGAAATATTATTTAGAGTGTGCATCACATTGAAATCCTTATGAACAGAGAGTTTGTGATGTATGTGTAGCATTATTTTATTTTATAAATTCGAGAGAGGGGAAGAAAATCGGGTTGGTAATAAATATGGGTAATATTTTAACACAATTTTGGAGGGACTAATTTTAGAATCAGAACCGAAATAATTTTTGGCTTATCATAGGGTTCCATGTACAAGCAGTTTGTCATGGTGTGATGGTACTCTAAAAAAATGAAAAAAAAAAAATTAACTAACAAAAAAAAAAAATGTAAGAAATAAAGATTGACAATAAGGATAGTTTGTGCAGGATCTGTGAGGCAGTGCAAACAATAATGTAAAAGCAAGGCAATGCAAATGATAACATTCCCACATATGAAGTCATTTGTCCATTTTAGTTACATCATTCTACAAAATGTACTTATAAATGGATAAAAAAGTATGACACTGAAAATAAATTACAAATATCTTACTTTTCATCATTACCTCCCTTTTAGTCTGATGTATAATAGTGAAAATACTATTGTTCCTGCAAGCTGTAATTTTATTTGTATTATTATTTTTATCATGTTCATCTTTCTTTCTATTTGTATGTATCATTAAAAAAATGGAAATAAATTATTTATTTCAATGCTTTTTTAGGAAAGGGTAAATGGCAAATGACTGGCAAATGACTAATGTTGGTGCAGGGTGTTATTGGAAAATAATCTCATGTAGCATTCCACGCTTATATCCGCCTATATCTGCTTCTTCCACAATGTTTTATTAACTTTAATAGTGTATGACTCCTTGCTTGGGTTGGGAAACAGCTGAGTCGTCATTGCATTACCCTTTTTACTTTTACCTCCATGCTTGGCCCTCGATAACATGCAATCCATCCAAGACATGAAATTCCAGGCACAGCACCTTTGCAAAATGTCATGTGACTATGCTTGAAGAAGAGTGCAAAGCCCCATATTCTGTATACAAGTGCTAACAGATGCGCACAGTTGGCTTTAGTCACAACAGCAGATCGAGGGATGCTGTGCTTCACATACAGTACATAAAACAATAGAGCGATCGTGCTCTACTGCCACTCTGTTGTCTTCAAGTCAAGGATGCCTGTAGCAGCGAAGTCAAGTTTAAAGTCTACAAAGGAAATGTTTAGACAGTTCCTCCACTCGAATGGCCTACATCTGCCTAGACCGATAAGCAATACATTTTCTTTGAGGAGAAACTGTAGCTGAAGTACATGACATGCAACCAGGTTAAAAACCTAAAGAAAAATAAATTAATCTTTTCTTTCACCTGGATGAGGAGCTCAGCAGAACAGGCCATGAGGGGTCTCACAGCTCCAGGGCCAGATGGCCTAAAGGTAACATAATTATTCAGCCCATTAGTTAGCCTAAATTAAACACTCCATTCACACGTCCCATCGGCAGCTCGCAAAACCATTTACAGTTCCTATATGGTGTGCTGTACCATTCAAGCATACTCATCTTTGTAATATGCTGCAGAGAAGGAGTTTAAAAGTAAATAAAATTACTGCTGAATGGAGCTGGTTCCTTAAAATGAGCTCTTCTCATTGAAATGAATCAGGCAGGAAAACTGTTGTAAGATCACTTTAGATTTTAAGGCCCAATTTCTTGGTCAAAACAAATGCTGGAGGAAAAAATATAAATTTTAACATTGTGGAGATAAAGAAAATTGCTGGACTTTGGGTCTAAAGAAATGCAACTGGAACTCACCTGTTTGAGCGGTGTCAAATCGAAGCAGTTGAAAAAAACACTTTTAAGTTCTCCCTGTGGGCTAGTGTTCAATTCCACCTTCAGGAACAATAAAGCCGGTCTCATCAAAAAGATTTTGTCGTCCTAACTGAGAATTTCCATGCTCAACATTGCCTCTGAACTCATTGGGTGAATAAAAATGATAGAGATAATAAATAAATAAATAAATAAACTAAAGGAGACGCAGAGAGAGAGAGAGAGAGAGAGAGAGAGAGGGTCAGCAAAGAAATGCCACTGAAGGGCTTCAGAATGCCTTTTGGCACCACAGTGTTGTTCCTATACGCCTCCAGGCTTGACTAGTGGTCTTTCAACAAGTTTTAGAGTGGAAAGCAAACTTTGTTATTTAATAAAACCTGCTTTATCATGGTCCTTTTTTCTGTTTCTTGCCATTCTTTTTTATGCCTATCAATCAATACGTGACTTCAGAGATTTGACTTGCATAAGAAATATTGTGTATATATTTGTCTACCTTTATGTCATGTAAAAGGATTTGGTCACAATTTTTATCTGGGCAGGATTATGATGGAGCCAGGTCCTATCCTGGGAATACTGGGTGGGAGAGTGAAATACTGTACAGCAAGTCTACTGGAATAAAAGCTTTAGAGACTCACACCGATTAATATATTCTGGTGAGAACATCTTTACACAGACAGTAACTCCAAACTAAAATAGAGATCCAGGCTATTTGTCATGTTTAATGAACTCTGTCTTAACCAAGAGTTTGGAAAAATAATGTTCCTGTTGGCTACTACTGGCAACCCAATAGATTCATCTATTGTATAGAACGATTCTTCTAGTTTAATCGTCATTCTTAAGAGAATTTACTAATTTACTGTAGCTTGGGATATACTGTACAATCCTGGGCGAAAAAAAAGGAAAATACTATGCTTTCACTGGTCTTCCCCAAAAAAGGTTTGTTGGAAAATTAGCAAGAATACAAGAAATACACATCCTGAGACCCTATTTGCTGCAGTAATCTGTTGTGGGGGGTTTAAAAAACATGAAATTTCAATTATAAAAAGGTCACATGTGCACTACAGTAAAATTCTTTCTTCACATATCTTAGTGATGTTAGAAAGCTGTGGTCAGAGAGCATGGTCCGCTATGATAGCACACAGGGTAAAGGGCCTTGCTCAAGGGCCCAGGAGTGGCAGCTTGGTGATGCTGGAGCTTGGACCCCTGATTCTCTGATCAATTATCCAGAGCCTTAATCACTGAGCTACCACTTCCCCATATGATATTGTCGTATTGTATGCAAATTTAAAACCATAATAATGATTTCAATGTTTGATATAAAATTCAACAAATGTCTGGCCTCACAAATGCTTCTAGCCTAGAAACTAAGAATCGGATTCTTTTCAAGCTCCTCAACATTAAATGGAAGAAATACTGTTAAAATCTGCCTTAAATGATTAAATAGATCACATTTTCTGACCAGTGATTTGTTTTTAGGACCATTTAAAGTTTTTATATTCTGGCATTGGCCCAGGAGTGTATGGTAATGAAGTAAAGGCTTTCATTTGGGCTTGAATTTAACTTTGAAACTTGGTCTTAATTGAATCTGTTCCTATTATTATTATTATTATTATTATTATTATTATTAGTGGTGTTATTAAAGGACACATTAGTTCTATTGTAAACAATTAAATGCTTTAGAACATTCATTAAGTGGCTTTGGTTGACACGTCCCTGACGTGTGTGCTGAGAGTATAACTCAATACATCAATCTGAATCAGAACATTAATAATAGTTTACAGCACACACTTAAGGGGCTCACCCCAAGCGATGACGAAATCCCAGTTGGAAACTGTCAGACTAATTAGATCAGCTCATAGTCTCCCGTCTTATTCAGAATATTGTCAGAATGCCAGTGATGACTTTGGAGAGTTTGTATTCCAGGCTTTAAATGACAGAAGACAGCGTGGGCTGGGTTTTCTTCTCTTTTCTTTTTCTTTTTTTTTTCTTTTTGAATAATGAGCAGTGTCGCATACAGATAAGCTACGCCTCTGAAGAGGCTGTGAGAGACTGTCAAGGGAGTTTTTGGAGGATCTAATGTATTTTTTTTACATTACAATATATGAAGAACTACTTTGCCTTACACATTATGAAAGGGAAAGAAAATCGAACAAATTATTCTCTAATGCTTTGTTTAATGTTTTTACTTGGCAGAAAATCCAATTGAATTTAAAATTTTGTATAAACGAAAATGCAGTTTACATGCACCATTTCCTGCTTCTTAAAATCCGATTTCAGTCAGTCATGTTGGTAAGTTATTACACAGAAATATATTATCCTTCGTAGCATTTTGACAAAACGCCTTTCTTTTGCTTTTCTCGCTGTATAGTGACACTATATGATGATCTTTGCATACTTAAAGTGTCCTTTAAAAGGACAAACAAGCTCTTTTGTAAAGTAAGCATGCTCACTGAGGTGATCCACAACACACTAAGCACTAATTTAAACTAATGTTTAAAGGCAACACAACTTTGTCAAAAAAAATACCATGAATTAATTTATTGTTATTATTATTATTATTATTATTATTAGTAGTAGTAGTAGTAGTAGTAGTAGTAGTATTAATAGTAGTAGGAGTAGTATTTTTTTTTACAAGTCAGTAAAGAACAGTACTACAGAAAAATGTAACATACATTTTGATTCAAAGTTTACTAGGGGGAAAAAAAACAAACTACCACAATGACTATTTGAAGCCTCACTTAAAACTTCTTATCTAAATATTTAAACTGGAGAAGCATTTTTGTCATAACTATAATTAACATTCCATGCAACAATATCTTAATGCTCAGTCGGCAGTATTTATTCAAAATCTAGCAGGAGATACGTAAAAGCGCACATGCACAGTATGCGATTACTGTCAGCATCTCCCTATCAAGCCTATTAGCTTCCCCAATGTTCATGCCTCACATAATCCCAGCATGCTGATGTTTAATATGGCGTGTTAAGGCATCAAATACATGTACAATTTAGTTGTATCCATTAGCTTGCCTGGTTTAATCCTAGCATAGTCATCCATGCTCGAGCAACATCAAGGCGCTTGCTAAACCATAGCAGTTACAATATGCTGAAAAAGATTGTATGGAGATAAAACACACAAATGTGTCCCTAGAGTGAAAGAAGATCAAAATTTTTACTGGGATAGAATGTGACATAAATAGTAAGTGCTGCAGAGATGTGAGGTGCTCAAGAATTTGCATGGTCTGTTCGTGGCAGGTTTCTCGGGTCACTCAGGAAATATAGCTTTGCACCTTCAACAGTGATAAGTTAAAAATAATAAAAAATAAGGCTAAAAAAATCATGAATGTAGATAAGGTTTTTGTGTTATAACAGTCCAGTTTGGTAGATGTAGCTATTGTATTCAGAGGAATAATAATAATGATTTGAAACAGCAAGATGTTGACTTTATCAAGCCAATATGAGGATTGATATCGCATTATGACTTAATTGTTTACTTTCCCTATACATTTTACACCATCGAAATGTGCAATGAAATCCTTTCCAGTTATTTGGCAGACGCCCTCATTCAGAAAAACTTACAAATGATACTTCATAGATACTTACAAATGAGTAGTTGAGGGTTAAGGGCCTTGCTCAAGGGCCCAGAAGTGGTAGCTTATTGTTTAAGCTTTGGATTCTAAATCGGAAGGTCACAAGTTTAAATCCCAGCACCACAAATCTGCCACTGCTGAGTCTTTATCCAGCGAGACTTACAAATGAGCTGTTGAGGGTGAAGGGCATTGGACAAGAGCCCAGCAGTGGCAACCTGGTGGTGCTGGGATTTGAACTTCTGACCTTCCAATCTAATGTCTAATGGATTAACCACTAAGCTACCTCATTCACCAAACCTACACAGCCCTTCAAGCTTATCAGTCTTTTTAAACTTCTCAAACAGTAGCTGCTCACTTAATCTGACTTTCTGCTTTACTCTGTTTGTCATATATCTTTCTACCAGAAACTTTCCGTCTGACTTTCTGTATTTCTTTCTGAACTTCAAACTCTCTTCAATCTTATGAAACAGTTGCAAACTTTCAAACGGGCTTTGTCTAGCCGAAATCAAAGTTTGTTGTGACGAAATTTTGCTATCTAGTTGGGAAATTGTTGTATTGGGCACAGTATTGATTTATTTAGTTTTCTCTTCGGCTGTATACATAATTCCTTAAAATTATATTTTCATTCCATTTCTTTCATATTAAGTATGACTTGTTCGATAAACAGAATAGAAATATGCTTAGATAAATTGTTACCGTTTGTATACTGCAGTGTTGTTTTGTGCATGTAGCTCTTTTTTTTTTTTTTCTCTCAAAAATCAAAGCGTTTCTTTGAAAATGCTTTCAGATTATCCTGACTAATGACTGAGTCTCCCCAGTTTCCCTTAAAAAAAGCAAGCAGAGCAAATCAACTTGCCAATGAAAGTGCACAGAACACTAAATCCTGCATATCAGAAAACGTAGATCATATTATTTCACCTATTTCATTGCTATAGAGTAATCAATTCTGGTTGTTCAGGAGGTGTTAATAAGCTTTCTTTAAGAAAAGCTCTAACAATAATTCCAAATGTAAAATGTATTTTAAAGTGTGTATTCTAATACCTTATCGCATCTGTTGTTACAGTAATGACCTGTGCAGCAGACATTTCACACACTGCAAATGTAATAAATAGAAAATTGAAAAAGAATTGGATGTGGTCTCCATTGTCGGTGCTTTATAAAAGTGATAAAGTGGCTGTTTATAAAAGTGTTTTGAGAGCTTTGTGGATTTGAGGTGACATTTGAAGAAGTCGTATTGTTGTTGTAACCTGATGAATAAATGTATGGTGGCATATAGCATCTGTAAATTATATATATACCTGTGTGTGTGTGTGTGTGTATATATATATATATATATATATATATATATATATATATATATATATATATATATATATATATAATTTGTTTACTAATATACAGTACTGTATATATCTTTGCTGTGTTTCTGCTTCATTTACATGAAAATTATCTTATATGGACAATAGCATTTGGACGTTATGAGCCATATACTGTACGGTTCTATCCATAATTGTTACCACAAAGTTGGGGTAGTTATTTGTATAGGACTTGTATAGGATGCCTTCTAATCCTTCACTTGAACTAGGAGATCCAAACCTATTCTAGCATCACAATTCTTTTGTGGTTACATGATGGCTCACTTGAAGTTTGGAAAGCCTAAATGACTCAGGCCGAAATAAACAAGATATTTTTCATTTTCTTATTAAACCAAAATGAAACTAGTTGATAAGCAATTTATTTAGAGAAAAACAAGTATTCATTATCTGGTAAATACCTACAATGAAGCATGGTGGTGGCAGCATAATGCACTGAGGATAATCAGCAGGTACTGAGAGGAACTTTATCAGGACCTTAATTTGCAATTTATGTCCAATGATCAAAAACACATACATTAAAATTGGGTATCTTTGAGTTTCCTCAGCCGAATCAAACAGTGGCACTACCTTTCAAATGTTTCAGAGCTTGAGTTCTTCTACAGAAAGAGTAAAAAACAGAGTAGATCGCTAAATCTATGTCTTGGAAGTTTATTGCAGCAAACTGAAACAATGGGGGATGCAACCAATACATGGAGTGGAAGAACTTGAGAGGTCTGCTATAACGCTTCGACCTCAACCCTATGGAACACCTATGGGATGAATTAAAACACTCCAGGCCTCCTCACCCTACATCAGCACCTTACTTTACTAACACTCTTGTGCCTGAATAAACACAATTCACCACAAGCACAATCCAAAATCTAGTGGAGGTTATTATAACAGTAACAAAGGTACTAAATGTGGAATGGGATGTTCAAAAATCAAATACCAATCTTATGGTCAGGTTTCCAGAAATCTTTGTCCATATAGTGTAACATTTTCTTGAGATTCCACATCCTTAAATTTAAATATAACACAAAAATGATGTATATTGTTTATACTGTATGTTCATTGTATATAATGTTATAAAGTCATTCTTTAAGTAAAACAATATATAAATAATTGTTGACAAATTCCTGTAGTGTATGAGGAAAAAAACACTTCAAACATGCTTCAGAGGAAAATATTGCAACATCATCTTTTATTATTCAACTATCATTTCTTTTATTTACATCACCTCTCTATGATTATTATTTGTTTTAAATTAGTTTCAATCTTGGGATTTGGATAACTTTCAAACATAACATAGGTAGCAATAGCATATATAAAAGGAAATATGGGCTGCTTAGGTGTGGGCTACAACTTCCTGTCTGCACCTTCACATTGTGGTCTTCTGACCCTGTTCACTGCTTGGACTGTTGCTGGTATTGTGTTGCGATTATCTGAGACAGCCTCTGAGCTGCGCTTCCTCAATGTTGCTTTCATAGATAGAACTGCGGGTATGCAACTTCCTTTTCTGCTCGCACAATGTGATAGATTGTGTCACTGATTTCTTATTTGGAGCTACTGCTGAATAAAATGGTGTAGAGGCTAGTGTCCTGGTGTTGGTGCACTGCACTGAACATGCTTTACTCGCTGTCCCAGTATGTGCTTGTGTTGCACTGCCTCAATATTTCCAAACAGACGTGTCTATTCTGGTGTGTAATGGTATTTTATTGACTTGTTTGCAGGTATTTTAGCCTGGATGCTTCATCGGATGGCTTCCTGATGCTTTGTGGTGGAAGCTATCTTCACTGTGAACACTCTATTCTTTTTGACTTTAAGCCAGACTCCTAGTGGGGTGTTCCAGGTGGTGCCTGGGAAGTTAAAAGAGTTACATTAATGAATTTGGCATTGTGGGAAGTTTTCTTTGAGTTTAAGGTATACAGTGGATAGGTTTTTAAAATATAAAGACAGAAATAATGACTACATACAGTAAATCTCAGACTTGTTACATCTTTAATATGATCTTCCAATAACAACAAAAAAAGAAATATTAAAAATTTTAAAATATTTTCAATTAAAAAAATGTACAAACACTATTCCCAATTAATACTTTGTGAAATCACCTTTTGCCTTTATTACAGCTTCAAGTGTTTATGACTAAGTCTTGATTAACTTGACAAAGGTTAACTTTAGAATTTTATCCCGCTCTTCCTCACAAAACAAAAGTTCAAGTTCCTTCAAATGGGATCTCCTGTTTACAGCTGTTTAAAATTAAGTCTCGCAGTTTCTTTGGCAACTCTTTGTGGCCCATGGTTCTTAGTAAAATGCAACCACACACATTTACGCAAATTCTACTGCAAAAGCTGACATTGATCAAGTTCAGAATCACTTTTTAAAATTTAATTGAGGGAGGTGTTTGCCATTTACCTATAGGCCTAATATCAAATGTTACTGGTTAAGTCTGACAACAGTTAGTGCCCCATTATGGAAGTCTGTGCAGACTTGTGCAATCAGGGTGTTGTAGGTTTTTTTAATATTAACATTATATTAATATTATTTTTTCTGTCTGTCACATTAAAGATGTAACAAGTCTGACATTTGATTTTTTTTTTTTTTAAGTATATATTTTTTTTCTCATGATAATATATAAAAATAAATAATATATAATAATATTTCAAAATGAATAAGATATAAGATGTCTTTTTCTGAAAATGGATAAATTCTTGTGAATTTGCTTTTATTACTGTTATTTGTAATTAGAACATTAGCACACACTTTCTGACTATTTGGATTTGAGGATTTAGTTGCAAATAAAATTAGCATACTGCAAGCAACACAAAGGCAGTTATTATAAAGAGTTACAGTTCTTAAGTTCTGTTACTTCTCTCTTTTTTTGCTTAATGCCTATAGACTTTGATTAAATATAAATATGTATGAATGCAGTAATTCTCTCTATATTTGTCTTGGAGGTTTTCTTATGTACCGCTGCAGTTTTATACTTATTTACTAGGTTCTGTTTCATTTATTTTCACCTGTCCTTTATTCTTGTTTGTAGTTTCTCATTTCCTTTTTAGATTATTATTATTTTGGTCACAAGGCTATGTTTAATCATTATACTTTCTTCTTGACTAAACTGATTATATTATAATTGCTATTAATTATGTTAATAATTTTTGAAACTTATTATCTACTTTAAACAATCAAGAATTTTTTGCTTTTTTTTCTAGAAAAAAACATATTTTACTCACTTCTCAAACCTGGACGTGCTCAACTGATATTTCTCTGAGTAAAAAGTCCCAGAGAGGTATTGTGTATCTTTGGTGATAGTTACAGCCTTAAGGCTCGGAAAAAAGCATTCCCTTTATGCTACATTTAACTACCATGTCATAAATCAGTCCTGGTGTTTTGGAGACATTTCTAATACCTCAATGCAGTTTGCCCTTACATGCCTTCCCTCCTTTTGTCTGCGTTGTCCTTTGTGTCCTGTGCGTTTTCTACGGTTACTGATATTATAATCCTTAAGAAAAAAGCCCAGGCTGCTCAATAGAAGTTCAAGATAGCAATTAAGTAATGAGTTTGATAGACTTTGCCCCTCTCCTTTGTTACTCCTCCAAGTTCGTGGTGACCTATTTAACTTTGCTTCACACAGCCTGCAACTTGGCTCATATACATGAGGGAGTGTGTCAATAGGGCTCATTAATACATTCATTAATGTCAGGAAAATCTAATTTGGAAAGCTGAATTATTTAAAGTCCCACAGACACCTGCTGTGCCCAGGTAGCTCTCGATCTACTTGATTGTATGTTTCTTTCTCCAAAGAGTAAAAATCGGCCAGCTGGGAATAAAATGCTGGCATGTGATTCACAAAACTACAATTCTTAAGTGTTTCAAGAGTTTAAGATCATTGATGTAGTGCAAATATAGTGAGCAGTCGGAAGGATTGGAATCTTCAAAAGCATCGTATAATACTCTTAAAATGTAATGTCGTTAGTACAAGTACAAAAATGGTAACAAAGCATTTTTAGGTCAATATGTCAATACCAAGTGGTTAAATGTTTATAGGAAATTCCTGCATATGAAAACGATCATTGTAACCAGCAATTAACTAAGATTTGAGTTTTTGAAATGAATCCAAACAGCATCAAGGTTCCAGTAAGGTCAAATGTATAAAATACTTCAAAAACTCTTTAGTGACTTCCTGTTTTAAGTATATTTTTAAGGGGCTGGAATATTTCATGATATTTAATGCATTCTGAGCTACTTGCACTGTTACAAAAGTTGGGTTGGGTTGGCCAAAGATCCAAAAAAAGCAATAGGGCATTCTATGTGATATAGTATTTCTGTGCCAAATACACTCCATCCGAGTTTGCATAAGTTGTGGAAAGTTCTTTTTAAATATGGTCCTCCATGAAGTCATGAGGGGTAGAATTCCTTGTATGGGCACTTCTCCCATAAGGGTGCGTTCACACAGCAATCAGAGCTAGAGCAATAGCATGCAATTCAAAATGCTTCATTCGGGTACGGACGCCATATCATAGCTGCAAAGGACCCGAAAAGGATGTTTTCAAAGTAATGTCTTTTGGGTGTTAGGGAAGGATAATCTTGTTCAGTACTTACCATATAGACACATCCTGATGTTAGATTTTTTTCAGAATCCGAGTTACATTTCAATTTGTTTTTATTTGTATAGCACTTTTAACAATAGACACTGCAGCTTTACAGACATAAATTATTATTATGATTGAGCAATGAGCAAGCCAATGGTTAATTTGGTAAGGGAAAACTCCCTGAGATGGCATGGGGGAGAAACTTTGACTCAAAAGGAAAGCTGTCCCTAAATGGGTGGCACCGAATATCCATTCATTACAGTTCCATCGTTGTTGAGGTGTGCAGTGAGGGGGTTTTAAATGCAACCTGCAGTCTTGAGCCATTGTAGTAGACTGATAATAATTACAGTTCAAATCCTTAATCAGTGTTCTTGAGTTGTTCAGTAATTTTATGGATCGTATGTGGAAATATGTATGGCTGCATCTGATTTAAGCCTAAAAAGTTTTTGTTTTGTTTCATTTACATGTCATAGCTTGCAGACGATCGCAACGCAAAAGCTGACTCACGCCTTCAGGAGCTCCAGAAGTTTCCACAGAGAAATCTGTATCTGTCGTTTATAAATCTGATAAAACTAAAGACTCTTCAGAGATATGAGGAATGCAATATTACTCTATATGTACTTAAAACTAACATAAGATTGGCCAAAACTGTGTGTGTTATGTCCCCTTTAAGGATTTGTGAGACATCCAAATTAGCAACAAGAAGCATTAGGTATTGTTGGCTGAGAAATCGTCGCCTCAACACTGTGGGCATCAAGGTTTACTTGTTTGTATTCTTAGAGCTGAATTAATAGTTTGGTGTATATGTAGGTGTACAATCAGCCAGTGACTCAGATTTCAGACAGCCAGTACAAGAGAAGAGCGGTAATGCATGTCTTCCTTGTATCTTGAGGGATGGTGAGTCAGATTCAGTTGTGCATTGAAGAGAATGTAATGAAGAGCAGGATTTGAGAAGCACCTCTAGGTGGGTGTGGGTTCATTTATGTTTTTGTCATTAAGCAACAAAGTTTTTGATCTGATAAGGCTTATGGGTGCAGGAAGCATTAGGTTAGATTAGGAGATCTGATTAGGGTCAGCGCAAGACCTCAGAGTTGAGGTGCAGTAATCAAATAGGGAGATGACAAAGAACTGAAAAAGCAGCGCTGTGGATAGAAATGGCCTTGTTGCAAACAAGATATGTATAGAACCTGATTATGTCTGGAGCTACCCAAATGTTGCATGTGTTTTCAACTGCTGTAATCTGAGATTTCTCCAGTGCCTTCTGTTTGAACCTTTATTTAATTTTACTATGGAAGGGACATGATGGTCAATCAACTTTAGATTTTCCAAGCAGAAGAAGATATGCAAAACATTCTCAAAGCATGCATCAGCACATCCACTTGTGTTCATTCCAACAATTCTTTGATGATTCACCTAATAAACTTCGTAATTGACTATTTAGTGGTAGACACTCAGCAAACCATTCACTGCCCAAATAGGCCATCTTCATTAACAAAACAGCGATGCTACCCTAGACATGTTGTCAGACAATGCTGTACAGCTTAATTGGAGTCTGGCGTGTCATTACATTTGACAACCACTGCTCTGGCAGGATTAATTGGGAGTCGACATAAAACATTTGAGCTTTAAGCGCTTGCTGAGTTAACCTCCATGTTTGGTTCATTAGTTAGGAAGAAAGGTCCCAGTGACCCGGGCAATCACTTTTGATGTAAGTAAAAGGAGTTTAAATTATTGATTAATGTAGATATTAAGTAACCAATCGATATGGCAATATAGATTTATAAATACTTAAGGTAAAAGGCACCCAAATGCCCTTCACATGCTCAGGGCAGATAGGAGTGTGAATAAGAGATGATAAAGAGGATGTGCTAAGAAATTTTAATTTGATTTGTTCTTTCCACCCACAATGACTAGATCATTATCTATCTATCTATCTATCTATCTATCTATCTATCTATCTATCTATCTATCTATCTATCTATCTATCTATCTACCTACCTACCTACCTACCTACCTACCTACCTACCTACCTACCTACCTACCTACCTACCTACCTACCTAGCTAGCTAGCTAATTTAAAATATTTATTTGATATGCTACATGATTTTTTTTTTTTTTATTGCATCTGCTCTCCATTTGCTTATTTGCCCATTCCCATTTACTAGTTTATTTGCCCTTCACCAGAAAACAAAGTTTAGTAATTACTTTGTTGCAGACAGACACATGTTGCAGCATCACATTTCCTAAAATGGCTGTTTATGTTGCATCACATTGCAATGGAACATGAATTGGAACATCATAGCTGAGTCTCACTGTGATTGACAAAGAAAACAGTAATGCTGTTCCACACACCCAGAGGGCACTGCCAATTTTCTGCCCTCCTGGACCCCCCAAGCTATGTATAGCTGTGGCATTGTTTGGATTCTCTTTTTGTCCTGATTATACCAAAAAAAGAAATTGTTAACCTTTATCAGAATGCTAGAAATCTCTAATGAATGCTCTCCAAGCTCTGACATGACACTGTGCCCACCCACACCGTGACAGACAGCATGCTACAACTCTGTCTCCCCCCCTCCTCCTGCCAGCATGAACACTTTGCCCCCTTTTAGGTCCTGTGGTGCTTCTGTAAACTTTTCTTGTAGACCCCCTGAAGCTAAACGAGTGTCAGAGCGGTCGGATTGTGTGACATTGCTTGACAGGGTTGTGCTCTTCAAGTCACTTTAATTATGGCACGGCAACATTGTCACACCCACCCCCCTCCTTTTTTCCCCAAGACGATAAATGATGGATTACAAGTGCGAACAAGAACTTGTGAATCACCCAAAACCGAGATGAGTGCAAATTAGCTGACATGAGTCTGTATCGGTTACTATGGGCTCTACGCTGAAAGGTTGTACGAACAATTGCAATTTGGGGAAAAGTTTCAGGTGTGCCATGGCAACAAGAAAGGTTGGAAAATGTATTGCAAAAATCGTCATCGTTTGTATATGCTAGTACTGACCATAACCTTGGAATCATAATGCTGATTAAATATACACATTTTTCAAGCATTAAAAATAATCATCCTTTTGTATAAGTACAGTGAAACCTGGTTATCTCGCCCTCGGTTACCTCGACAACCCTATTAAGTCGACGTTTTTGAAGTGGAACCGCCAAATTCTCGCATTTTTTATCGGTTATGTCGCCGAACCCTAATATCTCGAGCACAAAGGGGGAAAAATTTGCCATTTAACGTCGGTTATCTCGGTGCAGCCGCAGAAGAACTTCATGAAGTGGCGGAAAAATCAAGGCTTACAGCTGCTACAGGTGTTGTATTGTATACTGGTGAATCTCTGCTGTTAGTTAGTGCACATATGCCTTTTGTTGTTAAATGTTATGCGATGAACGGGAGGCGAAAGCCGCGCTTGGCGGCGCGGAACGTGTGATGACCATCCAAAATTATAGAATGAACACCGGCAGGATCGGGGGGAATCCGCGATGCGCTTTGGGAAGAAAAGAGCAGCCGTTGAGAAAGTGCCGGTGGGAAGGCACGTACTGGGATACGCATGAGCAATAACAACGACCGCCGTGAACCAACATATACCAACAATAACGGACAGTGAGAGTGTGGAAGTTTAAATAGGAGCTGGTGATGATGATAAACGAGCACCATATGTGCGCGATTGAAGCGGAGCTTCAGAGAAAGCGGCCGAGAAAACACCTGACACGCTGAAGGTGGCCGAAGGGGGCGTGGCAGGTGGATTCCTGACAGTTAAACATGTACTGTATGTGTTTTTATAGCATGCCTCCATCAAACAAATTGCGGCAACGCTGTTGTGTAAATAAACCCTTCAAAAACACGTGCATGCACATTCTCATTTATTAACGCACATCATGTACATAAAGAAATTTCAAGCACGTTAATATATTGCCGCCATTTTGATTTTCGTTTATCTCGATCATCGGTTACCTCGATGCTTTTTGGCGACCCCCTAGGACATCGACATAACCGGGTTCCACTGTACATAATACTTCCTCTAAAAAAGGGAAGTAGTATACACACATCACTGTGTTCAGCCTCATCATTAACACATTCCTTATTTCAGGCAAGTCATTTTATTTCATTATAATACAACTCCAGTTGGTTTCTTATACAGCTGCCTGCTGCTACTTTTGATATGGTGATGCATCAGATTCTCCTGTGTGCATTTTTTTTTTGTTTTGTTTTGTTTTCTACTCTGCATTTTGGGCTGTCAACTCTGTGTGCTCCATTACTCTTGTTGGAGGAGGATGAGTTCACACTGCTCTGGTCCCTCGGCTCTCGGTTTACTCTCTGTTCACGCATGGCTGTCCAACCCTTGGCTCTGTGATGTGTCTGCGGTGCCTCAGTGCAATCCTCTGCATGACTCTAGAGCTCCACAATTTGGCTCTTGCTCAACAATATGTCTGTTTATAGACATGAGCTTCTACACTGAGCACTCCCAGTTCTAGAATCACCGGTTATAGCTTATCTGCCAGGTCATCCATATGAATGTATTTTAAGAATTGGTTATGTCTTTAAATAGTGTACTATGATGCAATTATTCACCTGTATCCTGTGCGTTCTTTATCACCACTTAAGTGAACTAATAATTACATAAATAACCAATTTGCACACCATTCATTCAAAGAGGCCAAGACGCACACCAAAATCTAGTTGAACATCTTCCCAGAAGAGTCGAGGCTCTTAAAACATTATATAAAAACTATATGAAATGGCATGTTTAAAAGGCATTTAGACATATATTTATTATTTCATTATTATTATTATTATAAATTCACATACAATTGTTGATCAATGAGATATCACATTTGTTTTTGGAAAAAAACATTTTGTTGTTGTTTTTTTGGAAGAAACCATTTGCAATGGTTATGTTAAAATGAGTGAAGAGTGTGTTTTTCATTGGTTTAATCAATAATTCATACAGTTGTAGTTTATTTCCAACAATTTTTATTGCCTACACCTATTTATCCAGTCTAGGCTTCTTTTTGACTACCCAGTGTGTCAGTCTCTGACCATTATATGTCATTCTTTGTGGATTATATGTGGGTCACTATTCAGCTAATTTGTGACCCTAATATGGCAATCCAGTTTAAGACATGCCTATTCTTTGTGTTATCTGGGGTAAGTAAAAAAATTGTGCCGTATGTGTACATTGTCCATATGCAAATATGCATTTACAAATGTATTAATTGCTGTATCATACCATTGCGCATTAGACTATAGCATGCTATTGATTACAAACTGTTAAAGAATGCAGTGTAGATAGAATAACACATTTCAGGTTAATCTGTAGTCAAATGGATTGTGAAAAAGAAAAGCTTTCCAACCCTGAAATTATGCTAAGTACTTCTCCATCCTGTTATTTCAGCTCATAATTTTTGCTGAATTTTTGCTGCTTGTCAGGCAGATGACTCATGCCTCTGCAGCTCACGCTTCTTTTGTATTCTGGGTATCTTGCAGCTCTTTGACACGATCGCAGATAAATCAAATACAGACAGCTTTCAGGATGACCTGAACCGGCCAGAGCAACTTCATCCACTGCTGATCTGATCACAAAGTGAAATGTTAATGCAATTTGGAAGGTCTCATTTGGCAGTCTTTGATAGGGTTTTTTGGACAAATAATGAATGAGCTGAAGGACACATGGTGGTGTGTTTCATTCGAATAGGTATATGAGGAATGGTGTGTATTTAAAAAAAAATTCCTATGGCATGTTCTGTACATTTTTAAACACATTTTGAATGAGTTCACCTAATTTACAAATAACATGCATCGGGTTTGCCAGAGAGTTCTCTCAGACATTCTAGTGTCTCAATACAATGTTTATATACAGTAAGTTAGACTTGATTGAAAAAATTTAAATAAATTAAACAGTGTTGTCAGTGTCGGGTCTCAGTTTGTAGAGTTGTTCTCCCCATATCCCTATAGGTTTCCTCTAAATACTCTGGTTTCCTCTCATCTCCCAATGCACTAGCTAAACTAACATTGCTACCATTTAGATGTTTTATATTTTTAAATAATTAAATAAATAAATATATCTAGCCAATTATACAAGCAATGCATTTTACCTAAAACACTTAATCCACTGTCACATTTACTGTTGTTTTGGCAGTCCAAATAAAAAGAACATAGTACAGTCCTATTCTTGGCTTAGTTTAGCAGCTTGCATAGAAGAAAAAATGCTACCTGCAGCCCTAAACACTGAATGTTTGTTTTACTTCCTGCAGGTGTGTCAACTGAGAAGCAAATTGCTTTCTCTTTGCAATCAATCCATGCTAGAGTAGGACTGGAACTGGACCAAGATCGCCAGTTTTGGTCTTCACCCAATTGCTGTGTGCTCAACTAATAACAACAGGAAGTGCACCAGAGTTTGATTCATAATGTGTTATCTGTACACCATTCAGGGCCAACAAGGCCTTCTCTGCTGGCCCAAACCCTATTAGAATCACTGACTTACATTTTGGTATTTTTGTCCATAAATAGGTATAAATTTATTCCAAATAGTCTATTCTCTTCATTTCATAGATACAAGTAGCATCTTAAGGAAAGGTCAGCCAAAATTTTACGAGGTTAATATCGATGCTTCTGCTACAGATTATGTATGTGGGCATTTTCAGTTGTGGCTGCAGTAAAAAGAGACTTCTTGAATTGTGATAATTGGATTTTTTGCTTTGGAAATGCCATTCATTCTCACTGCATGAGATACCTGTATGTGGTGCAGCACTCTGTTATACTGCGTTTCTCTATAATATTGATATTTCTATAGCAGTGGTATCATAAGGATGTACTTAAAGGCAGATTGACTAAGGTAGGACACCACTGAAGGCCTGGATGTAAAATATATTTTTTTGGTTGAGCCATTCAATTTTTTTAGGATGGTACTGGAAGTGCAAAGTATGAAAAGAGAGTATGCTCCCTTCAAGTCCTTTCATTGGAAGAATGCTGCTCTGTCCGCTTCATGCCGAGGAGCCTCTTTGTTAAGACTAAACATGCCAAAAGGCATGTGGAGAGAAAAGAAAAAAGGATAAGGTAGTGGAACAAAGGGATCCACGGTGACTCATGTCGAGCGAACAACCCAATGTAATAACCCTGAGACTAAAGCCAAGTGATTTAGCTGATATCCTGTGCACAAGATAAATACTTTACATACTTTGAAGCATTTAATGTCAATGTGTTTGTGGGTTAGATGCAATAAACTGTTAAGACTTAATAACACCTCTCTATACACTTCACAGGCTGTCAGCCAGGGAAGCAGGACACATCTATACTGTACAACCCAGACATGTAGGAGATATATTGTAGAGTGTTTCAACAGCTAGTCTGTGCCACTCCATGTAATTTTTGGTTTGTGCAGGAAGTTTGGGTTCTCTTAGGTAGGAAGTAAGAATTTATGTACTGTAGTATTTTATTACAGAATATTTCACTCAGCCAGTGGTTTAGAGTAATGAAATAAATGTAATTCGTTACTGTACTTAAGTAGCTTTTTTTACGAGTATCTGCACAGTACATAACTGAAGTATTTTATATTTGGGAAGACTTTTACTTTAACTTCACTTTAACATTTTAAAGCCATTTTACTTTTTTTTTCAACAAACTTGGGGTATATTCCTGAGGAAACTTAGATTTGAACTATGTTCGGCACGTAAAAAGGATTGCATTTGGAACACGTGTGTACCGATCCCAAAACCTTTTACCGAAAAGGTTTTGGTAGAAATACGTTTACCGTTACACCCCTAATTACACATAATAACTATAATAAATTATAGGCCTTTGGATATTTAAGTACATTTGAAGGCAGATACTTTTGCACTTTTACTCAAGTGAAAGTTTAAATGGAGCACTACTGGAATAATAGTTTACCTAGTCTATCTCTACCTTCACTCAAGAACATTATTATTGATTCCCAAAGGTTCAATAAACCTGCCCTGGGGTAACAACTGACTAACCACTAGATGTTGATGCCAGCTGGGTTTGTAAAGCACAAAGCACAACAGTCCACCATTCATGGGCCTGGAGCCTGAATAAGTTAATGCTTGTCGAGAAAGCTGACCTGGAAGGGGTTGAAAAAGGTGACTAAAAATCAAGAGGACAAGAAGAAAAAATAGAAGAGGTGCAGAAGAATGTAAGGGAGAAAGGATCAAATTAGACTACTTGTTCATGTCTTCAACCATGGACTCAGAGTGTGCTTGGCTGGAATGAGACAGTATTGTCTCGAAACTGTATAATTCAGTAAGACTTCTCATTCTCATCTACTTAATCACTGGCATTATCATTCTACAAGAATATGACATGGGATAATTGGGCTTGATATATATTAGTACTGGTGTGGTAAAATATCTATTTCCACAATTTAGCATTGGTACAAGTGATTTTAAATACCTTCACACGTTTTGTAATAGTATTTCTTCCACTATATTCTCTTTTTCTGAATCGTTCTGAAAAGTTCATCTGATTCTAGAGATTGAAAGAAGATTAAAGGCAGCCATATAATATATATATATAATATGAATGAGACGTCTGTAGGGCATTGAGAAAGCCTATAGAGACACGGCAACAAATGTAAAACATGTATTTAACCGCAGTATGTACAGTGGTAATTGTTCCTCTACTTCTGTTGTGTAATTTTTAAAATCTTATTTTCATATGCCTTTACTTCTGTGCTAGTCCTCTCTTCATCCCTTTCCAGTCATTGGTCGGTTGGCATTTGAACTCACTTATTTGTTTTCGTGATTATATCCTCAGTGTGTTATTATTCTCTTCTCAAATTGGCATGCATTTCCAAACGTTGTTTTCAGTGTTGGTTTTGACCCCGGTATTTTTTATGACATATAAGTGCAGATATGTCTATGATTACCTCGTTAGCCTGTACTCTGACCCATGTTTGGACCTCTGGCAATGATTCCTGGAAGGCCTATAAGTAAGAACTTGCTGAGTTTAATACACTTGTTTTCTGCCTCATCAACTGCATCATACTATGAAATTGTGTAAGTCCATGACTGTGGTACCAATTATTCCTTAAGGTTCTGGTTTACTGAAAGGAAGTTGGAGCTATAAGCCATAGCACTGCCAAGCTACCACTGGCAAGGTCCTTAGCCCTGTATGGACTCCATCAGAATGCCTGACCCTGCTTTCCGACCACAGTTATCTAACAAACATTTCACAGTTGTGCAATGTATCTGTGACACATAAAGACTTCTAATTGTGGCAATGGGGCTGTCTCATGGCCTCGCAGAGCAATCGGAACAGTGGGCGTTTTATTTTGCTGAATTAGTTGACCTAAAAAGAAGCCGTATGTGCCTTGATAAGGTACATTTTCCATGATCACTGGTGAGGCCACCAGATACCTGGTGCAGTGTGGAATTGTTTGCTTGCTAAGGACCTATTAGTTATGTCCAATTTGTAGCTTTGGGTTTCAAGGGTGGTTTGTTTTCTTTTTTTGTGTGGACGGAAGAATTCAGCGATTATCAGGTTAAAACATCCCATTTCCTTGTTTCAAGTTTCTCTGTGTACCGGGAGTCAAACTGGTAAGTCAGTTAACCATGAGGTATTGCTTTTTTAATGCTTGTGTGTTTATCTTTCCCTAAATAGGAAGTAAAGCACCAAGAGCCATTGTTGTGGGTTGTTCGTGGTTCGTTGAAGCTCTGGCAGCTGTGCTTCCTTACACTAGCATTCTCCTTTCTGCTACATTCCAAGCACGGCATGGGGCAAATGTCCTTGCCATACAGTGCTGTTATTGCCAAATTACTGGATCAGCTGAGGAGCCGATTACTAGCGTGCTAACGGACTACCCTTGTTTAACACTGTTATTAGTGTATCTGTTTTAGTGTTCGGCACTTGGAGAATCGCCTGGGAGTTTTCTTGACCAACCGCTACTGTACATTTCTTCTCTTTTAAGGGTTTGGAAGATCCAGATGGCCACCATAGTGTTTAGTGGTCATGTGTTTTCTTTTCTTTTTTGCGGTTATTTTGTTTTTCGTCTGTATGTGTGCATGTGTGCGAGTGGACAAATTGGTTTGATTTATTCCTCTCCAAGTGTTTAGGTGACCAGTTCTAGTGTGAGGGACAAGTTCCTCTCTGCTTGGTGGTGGTTTCCTTTGGTGTGCCGGGTTCAACAGGTGAGGGTGTTGTGTGAGTGCAAGCAGGATTGAGTATTATTATTGGTATATTGAATTGATTTGTTTTTATGTAATTTTAATGGTTAAATAAAACTCTTTCGTGAAACCTCTGTCTCATGTCCTCATTCAGCTGTAGTCAAACCTGGGTTCCCTAAATAATAATTCTCTGTAAAGGGCGATTCCCTGGTAGATAAGCCCCCAAGGTTTTGTTAGTGAGGTAGCGTCTTAAATCTATTTTTAGGAATGGGCTATTGAGTTGTTTGACCTCCTGGTGCCACATTATAACTCTTTATTTTATTTTTCAGCACTATAAATGTAAGACCAATTTAACCAAGTGTGTTCACGCATATAAGGCTACAAGGCTAAGGCTAACCAAGTTTGTTCGCACGTCTTCAGAATAGAGTGGGGAAACAAACTGTGGTAAAAGAATCTAAGCTAATGGCTTGAGAACAGGTTTGTACAGGTAGATAAGGTAATCTTTTCTAATTACGTTTTCAGTAATCATTCACTTGCAGACTAGGATTTGTGAACCCGATAGCTAAACAAAGAGACCTCATCACTGAACGAGCATGGAGAACTCTTGCTGATCTTTAGGAAATTTAAGTTGGAAATTGTGCACTTGTGGAATTTTGCAAATAATTCATAGGGTTGAGTGAATGCTGTGGGACTAGAAGCACAATTCTGTATAGACAATTTCTTTTTCACAGAACATGAAGTCTCAAACATAAGAAGTGAAAAGAATTCATGTATTTGTAAAAAAAAAAAAAAAACTGCTATTGTATAATATAGTATAATTCTATTAGTTGTTGAACTGTTATTTATATAAAACTAAAATGTCTAAAATACATTTAAGTTCACATACTGTAAATATCTGTCAAATTCAGCTGCAGACCAATTGTAAAATGACTTACTTTTCAATGTTCACATTTCAAAGTTTTGCACAGTTTGAAAAGCATTTTGATGGTTTCATGATTTTTTTTGAATGCCTTTAAGATGTGACATCAATTAAAAAAAGAAAAAGCTAGCAGACCAGACAGCCATTCAGCACTGATGAGAAAGAATATGTGAGAATTACTTTTTGTAGCAAATCTGTTCACATTCTAAGAATAGACAGAATATGATTTACAGAAATTAAAGGATGTCTCAATTGAGGCCAGAATGATGTTGTTATGACAACCTTTAGTGGCTCTAAGGCAATAAAAGATAAAACTGTATAGTTCCAAAATTGAATATTTGTAGGTAACTAAGGTACAGTAGTTGGGGGGGGTGTCCTTGTTTGCTGCCCAAAATGTCTTTTTACACATCACTGTATCTGCTTATATCATATCTTAAATTTAATTAATTAAACAAACAAATAAAAGATGGAAAGAAAGAAAGAAAGAAAGAAAGAAAGAAAGAAAGAAAGAAAGAAAGAAAGAAAGAAAGAAAGAAAGAAAGAAAGAAAGAAAATCAAGGTGCTAATACTATGTGGTTAGGTGTCCACAAACCATAAATATTTTACTCTGAAAATATTGGAACTGAAAAACCAATTCTGTTGATTTTGAGTTTATTAGACTTAAGTTTAAAATATGACTATTATGTGACATTTCTGACTCTCAGCTTTCATTTGCTCCAAGAAGACATAGTTTGCCAGTATTGGAGTGAAGCACCTGAATTGGCCTTACAGAGCTCTGACCTCAACTCCCATTAACACCATTGGATGACAGATCATACTCAGCTTTTATTTGAATATAGATTTTTGATTCTATGTGTTTTAAACAACAGAGAACACAGCACATTGTTTTTATAAACACCAAAAAAAAGTCTAAGTCTAAGTTGTTAAACTCTAGATGCAAATATGAAGATAAACGCTGACATTCTTATCTATGTCTCATAACCATATAATTGTTTGTATTCAACTACAATGTATTCTATGTTTGTATTCTTCCAATCTGTGCTTTCCTTTCCTGTGCTTTAGCATCTGATTGCAGATTTAGTCCCCACATTTCCTATTACATTAACTCTTGTTTGTCCACTCTTCAGGGAATGTTTTCTACTAGAGTTTAGAGCAAAGGTGATATGTGGCTGGTTGAGGTCAGAGCTCTGTAAAGGCAACTTCAATTCCTCTACTCTAATAATGGCAAACCATTTCTTCATGGAGCTCAGGGACATTTTATTGAAATTGTAGTGAGAAAGCTAAAGCATTAAAATACATCCTAGACATCCGTGTGCTTTTAACATTTTAGAGAAGGACATGTGATTGCAATAATCAGCTCTCTATATACTTTTGACCATATATTGCAACAGTGATCATACCTGTATTAAATAACTTGCCTATAAATACTTTTGCCTGGTGTATTTGTATTAAAACAGCTTAATAATCTTAGCCAAAAGGAATCACCAGACTGAATATATTGAATATACACTGACCAGGCATAACTTTATGGCCACCGATCAGACATAACATTTTGACCACCTGCCTAATATTGTGTTGGTCCCCCTTATGCAGCCAAAACAGTCCTGACCCATGAAGCATAACAGTGGCAGTACATGTACCTTGCACAATGACAATAAAGTTGAATCTAATCTAATCTAATCTAATCTAATCTAATCTAACAGTATTAACTTTTTTCAGCAATTTGAGCTACAGGAGCTCGTTGGTTGGACCACACGGACCAGCCTTCGCTCCCCACATGTATCAATGAGCCTTGGCTCATGACTCTGTCACCGGTTCACCACTGTTTCTTCCTTGGACCACTTCTGATACATACTGACCATTGCAGAGTTGCAGTTTTGGAGATGCTCTGACCCAGTTGTCTAGCCATCCCAACTTGGCCCTTGTCAAACTCGCTAAAATCCTTCAGCTTGCCTATTTTTCCTGCTTCTAACACATTAACTTTGAAGATGAAATGTTTCACTTGATGCCTAATATATCTCACACACTAGCATGTGCCATGATGAAAAGATAATCAGTGTGTTTCACTTCACAGATCATAATGTTATAATGTTATGCTTGTTCGGTGTATTTGGATTAAGTATACTGCATACTGTATAGTTCCTCATATTAGTCATATTGATTAAGGGTTATGGTTAAAATGAGTTTCTAAAACAAATGTAAACAGTAAAGATAATATCTGTGTACTTTTTTATAAATCTAAACATGCAATTTCTTTTTTTTTTTTTCAACCAGTATTTCTCATGTAAAAGCATCCAGCAATATATTTATTAATTAATAACATAAGTAAAAATAAACATTCATTTAATTATTTACTGGATGACTGCAGAATCCCACATGATATTCCATAGTGGATGTAGAATTTTGAGGTTATGGCAGGATAAACACACACAGAGATGGAAGAAGTAGTGAAAACAGTGTTCTTTTATGGTATTCTTTGAATGTGAAAGGGTAAAAAATAGAAAAGAGAGTAGAAAAGTGGAAGCTGGGGTGTTGTGGTCGTCTCGCTTTGAGATGTGGCATGCAGAGGTGAACATCACCAAGGCATATCCCTAGGGTTCCTTCAGATGTCAGGGCGCAGTCTCGCAGTGTACCGCTGGAAGGGAGCATGATTTTCAGCATTATTGTCAGTCTTTTCAGCAAAGGGAGAGAAACGGGTCAGCAGTCACATGAAGATCTGAGTTGCTTGCCTTGCTGTATCTGCCATGGCCTTTTATACTCTCCTGGCTTCTCAAAGCAGAGTGAGGAGCTGTTGCTGGCATCAAAGAGGACCAGCCATGTGTAGTTTTGCAGCCCCAATCTACAGCTACAGTATGCACTACTGTTCTTTGGAAGGTTTGAGTTCAAATCCCAGCACCACTAAGATGGGCTCTTGAGCAAAGTCTTTAACCCTCAACTGCTTGTGGTTAATTATAATTATAACCCACCCAAGATAAGGGCAAATGCCATAAAAATGTTCTGTATATATATATATATATATATATATATATATATATATATATATATATATATATATATATATATATATATATATATTGTATACGCAGATGCAGGTTTGAAATGAAACATGAAACTACAAACAACGAAAAAAAGAGGGATACTAAGATTTGAAGCTTGCAGCAGTAACTAAGACAGATAATTTGCTGCATTTCTAATTTACTGAATTTGTTATGTGAATATTATACCACATTATCATAGCATCGCAGTTCAAAAATATACATTCTTGTAATAAAGGTGAATATGGACACCAGTGGACACCACTGGGTATCTTTTTGTCTGCATGCTAATAATATAATTTACAAGAATTGCTTTGTTTTCTTTATTTCCCTGCTGAAATATGTGCCACAATGTTTAAATTCCCAGTGTGCGTGTTAAAGGATTCGTGACTACTCCTGAGCAGTGTAACACAGGCAGCATTAATCAATAATACAGGATTCTATATGAGTTTATCTGAGGGCTGTTTTTTCCAATAGAATTCTTCCCGAGGTTTTATTTTCGTGCCAAATAGACATGTCTGGCATGCAACCACTTCGATCAGCCTGATTGAAATTGTCACATGCTTTTCTCGCTGTGTGGCATGTCAGCGAGGGAGTGACTGAGGTGCAGCAGGATATTGAGTCTGTACTGCTGGTTCACTGCAGGGAGCTTTGGCCTCGATCCATAATACTTAGCTCCTCCTCCATTCAGAGTGATCCCAGCCATATACTCAAACAGTTGGAAAGCTTCCATCCACACTTTCTGACCTATGCAAAGCCTTTCACACATTTTTTGGGCTGTTAGGCACCATTAGGTTACTGCTGTCTGTCAGCAAGATAACCACCGTGTGACTGAAATATATATATATTTTTTAATGCCTTTTTTTTTTCTTTTTTTAAACAATTACAATGACTATACTGTATAATACATAAACTAATAAATTAACAGCTATATTGATTTTAAATACATAATTATGACATTATAATGAATTGCTAATATCAAGATTCTGGTACCCTAACGCTGGATAAAGTTCTTTTCAATTGGAGACTCTGTACAGCTGGGGATGCTTCCACATCAACAGCCTAAAGATCCATAATATTTCTGAGCAACTCAAAACCATTAAGGATAGATTGGGACTGTAATTAATTCCAGCAGTCCACTACAATGGCTCATGACCACAGTTTGCATGAACCCACCTAGCTGAGGATGGATTCCCTTTTACATCTGTTTTCTCTCAAGGTTTCTTATTATGCAAATGTTTTTTCTTAATGCCAACTCAGACAGTTTATTCTTGTCACAGTCATCACTGGTTTACTCATTAGGGATAAACTTAAAATTATAAGGAATAAAATTATAGGCACTAAACTGCCTTCTTTCATACAACTTTATAACTTTATCATCTCTGTAAAGCTGCTTTAAAACAATGTCCATCATTAAAATATATAAAAAATATAAAAAGTGCTATACAGATATAACTAAATTTAATTTAATCTTATTTCAATGTGTTGTAGACTTTGAAAGAGCAATATTATTAATTCATTAAAATAGTTATATGTCTATTTAGAGAACAACATAAAAGAAAAAATCTCAGGGACCATTTTTTATGAATAAAATGTTGGATTAATTAATAAGTTAATAATTCAACAATTACCATAAAAGATAAAAGTTTGGTCATCTTATGGTTTAAACTATGAGTATCTGAATGATAACTAAAAATGTACATGCATTTTATGAGAGGAAATGTTTGGCATTGTGAAGTTACAACACAACACAACTACATACAGTAATACATAATCTGTGAATGAAATCCTGTGTCTCATTTGGGTCTGTTTAAAGCATTAACAATATGATTAAATAATTGAAAAGGTAAAAAAGGGATCATTCTGAAGTGTCAATAATATATTCTAATATTATAATTGCATTATTCAAATATATTGTTAAATATTGTTAAATTCATTGGTTAAGCTTTTTGGTTCATGCAGTTCAACCAACTGAGTAGGTATAAATAATGCTTTTTTTTTTTTTTAATGAAGCCAATGGCAATAAAGTTAATAGAATATTGGCAATGCATAGCTACAGTACATTTTGGAAATACATACATTTGTTGGAATTGTGTAATCAGTATATTTGTGATAAAATTGTGTTATTGGAAATAAATTGTGGTATAAACTATTTTGTACTCTATTACTGTTCTAACGTTATCTGCTGCCTGTGGGTAACATTTTAGCAATGCTGGGCGTATTTTCAGTCCAAAAAGTGCTAAAAAGTCCAAAAATATTAAGAAAATCTTTTGTTGAAGTTGAATATAAATATTGCTCCTCTCTGAGACTGAGAATCATATTCCTGTCAGATCTGCATTTGGTTTTACTCTATCAAAAATAGATTCATTTTATTTGTCTATTACATACTAATGGTTCTTTATCTTTGTGACTTTGATACTGTCACTTAATTTGAAGATGAAGAACTTTTTGAAAGACTGCTTTAATACTTTGTCTTTTTTGATTGACTTGTTTGATCTTTGTTTCATTAATTCTTTGGAATGTTGAAGAGTCTGTTCTTGGTTAATGCAGTGTTTGTACAATCTGATGTGTATTTTAGGGAATAAGACCTAATAAATCACCTGGTTTTTGGCTTTTCACTACAATGTGTCTTGGTGTTTAGGACTAGTGCACCTTTAAGCCTATCTTTAATATGAGTAAAGTACTTAAGTACTGTTCAATTCAGGTACTTTAAGACTTGTACTCAAGTCATTTTGGAATTGGTGACTTTAAACTTGTAATGGAGTAAAATGTATATTATTATTTAGTTTTTATTGTATGAACTTGTATGTTTAATCTGTATTTTAACTCAATTATGCTTTTTCAGGTACTCTTTACACCTTTGGAAATAAAAAAACAAGAATAATGGAGAGAACACTGGGGAAACACCACACAGGCTATAAAGTCTATGTGCTTTATATCAATTATACACTGTAATACTTTAATCCTTATATTATTCTTATTTCATGTATTCCCATCTCCTACTTAGCATTAATCAGCCTAGCATTAATCAGTTTGTCAGCTGTGTTTTTATTCTCTTTGCCCACAGAATGAATAGTGTTGAGTTGTTTACAGCCATAGTGTTTACACAGACAACAAAGAAGATCATAGCAGTGTTTCACCTCCAGTTGAAGGTTAATTAAATAATGGTACAATGCATGTTTTTGAGATGATTATTTAAGGAAAGCAGAAATGCAGACAACCCGCTTCATGCTCTACTTTCTAGACTGCCATAATTCTGCTTTTTATTAGTGTATAAATTCTAAACGCAGATTAAGTCTTTCCTAAATAATATACTGACCATTTTCTGCCATGGAGAAAACAAAATAGCTCATCTTTTAGGTGTAACTGGACATTAATGTCTTTGTATGTAGCAGTTAATTGTCAATTTACTTAAACTAAGGGGCCTAAATCTGTTCCAGGATGGCAATACCTCTGTGCACAAAGCAAGAACCATAAAGATATGGTTTACATGGGTTGGAGTGGAAGATCTTGAGTAGCCTGATAGGAAGCTCCGACCTTAACCATGTTGAACACCTTTGGAATTAATTGGAATGCTGAGTATACCCCAGACCTCCTCACCTTACCTGCATCAGTACTTGACATTGCTAATACTTGTGGTAGTGATTACATGACTCATCACTGATTTGATGATGATGATGTGATTGTGTAGAAGCATTGAAGAGCATTTAAAGCATTTTGACAGCCAGTATATTATTATCCAACTTAATTGATTAAAAAATGTGCATTTTGTTAAAAACCTGATGAAAGACAAATGAGAAATTGAGGATTCACAAAAAAAGCGAACTTTTAGCTTTTAGCATTTAGCATTTAGTCAGACTGACTGTTTCTACCAGTGGCACGGTTAGAAAGTGCTCTAAAAAATGTATGTATTTCCAAATCAGTTTTGTGCAAAAACCAGATTTTCTTGTCATTTTTGTGCCCTCCAGAATTTTTCCACAGCAACATTTAGCAGCATTTCCCAGATCGCCACACGTATAAATGCCAAGGCAATGGTTTTTCTAGCTGTCACTGAGCCACATGTCATACAGAGTGAAATATTTATTATGAATTACCAGGAAATTGATTTGGGCTGAAACTGTCCGGGCAGAAATCAGTCAGAGTGATTCCTCACCGCATGATTAATCCACCAATTATACATGTAATGTTTTCAGGGGTTTTGTTTACACTATGCCTCTTCTGAAGGGCTAGCGCATATTGGCCGACACTAAAAGCAGACTAAAGAGATGGAGGCTTGATTACACCAAAGACTGCGGCAGGAGAAAAACAACCTTTTCTAAATGATTTAGAGTTTGAAGAACACCACTAAGCTTGCTTTCACTGCACTGCAGAATGGATGGACTTATGTTTCCTTTTAGCAGAATTTGCTTAAGAGTTCTATACTTGCTTGCTCATACACACTTCACTGATATAAAATGGATGTCTGGCGGAGTGAAAAGTAATGAATTTTCAGAAATCACAATACAGTATGCATTCAGTAAAGTGATGCGGTTGGAAAAGCGGAGGAGTATATTTGTAGCATATGGTGGCAAATGTGCATGAAATATTAAGCTTCTATTCCTGAATTTTAAATTTCATATGTGCCAAGATGACTGTTACTTGCTAAACCATAGTAGAAGGAAATTGTAAATAGATTCTTTACCTCAGCACACAGGCTTACATCTGAAAATCAGTAAAAAGTTTTATGAACAGCTTATAAAAATTAAACAAGGAAGACATTCATATCCCGTTAAAAGGCATAGCTATAGATATTATGCATTATTAATATGGTGTATTATTAATAAAAGGAAAGTGAGCATCATTATGTGTATCACTATTAATAAATACTTTTGTGATATACTACAGTGATTACTTCTGAAAATACTTTTAGTTTTGATAACATGAAAAAAAAAAAATTTTTTTGTCTTTGTTGGTTTGCTTGTTTTTATGTGCAATATCTCAGTTTGCCTAAAGCTCACAAATATAACATTCTTTTTATTACATTTAGGTGACAATATTAAGTATACGTAAATGACCGACATCAGAAATAAAACGTTAAATTTATGTGATAATGTCTGTATACCTACAACTATATATACTGACAGTTTGTTTAATTTATCATATGATCATTTCTTTACAACTGTAATGATTGTTTATTAATACATATAAATTATATTCTAAATAATGGATTATAAAACGCTATGAACTTATTATTTGGTCATGGACTTCAAACCAACAGTCTAAAATAGTGCATAGAAAATTCTCCAAAAAAAAGACAACTAAAAAGGTTTTTTCTAAAAATAGTTTTCCCATTACTGCAAGTGTCACGTCACATTGGTCTATCCCTGAAATCACGTTAGCCCTGATTAGGACTATGAAATATCACCAGGCTTCTATTCATCAGGGGGCGATGGCCTTTGACTACCATGATATTACTGGTGGTGACCACCATATGGGCTAGTCTAAAGCCTGTTAGATCATGTCTGGCTAGCTCACACAATAGAACAAGAAACAGACATCCACTTGGCTGAGAAATATAAAATTGCTCCATGGTTTAGAAAATGGTGTAAGAAAAGTCAAAGGGAGTAAGATTGAGTTATTACCTTTCATGTCTGTTCAATCTCTTGGTTTGCTTTGTAAAGTTTTAAGAATTTTTTTTGTCCATACTGATCCGATTCTCAATGCAAAGATTCATGTTATAGAAGTGTGTGTAAAGTGTGCCAGTTGTAGTTAGAATGCAAGAGCATAAACTGGTGTTGTGGTGTGGTGTTGTGAGAACATCCATAGTGCATTTCAGAATACAATAAAAAACAGAAGGCAACATTCAACTTGTGCAATTGATACAGGGTGTACAATAAAAATCAATTTATAATAACATTTAGTGAATTTGGCACATAAAATTATTGTCAGGGATCCACCAGCCACACCCTTGCCAAACCCTCCAATCACTCCAAGCAGCTCACCAACTTACTAATCATCCACACCTGGTCCAAATCAGTCACCACACTATAAAGACCCCGTTTATCCACATGCTCATCGTTCGTTCTACAGCTTAGGCTAATGAACATTCCGGACTACCCAAGCTACTCCGTTTGGTTTTCACTTAGCGTGCAAGATTCTGTGTGTATTGTTTGTGCTCACTCTGCCACAGTTTCCTCCAGGTTTAGTTTACCCGTGTTTTTTTGCATTAAAAGGCCATTGTTGAATTCACTTTGGTTCCTGTACGTTCTTTGCGCCTGACAATTATACACAATGATTTATATTTATCTCATGTATAAGTAATAAAGGGTTAAGCGTTTTTCTGCCACTACTGAGATTTAAACTGACAACCTTCCAATCAATATTCTGTCTTAACTAACGAGTTAGTAGTTATTCACTAAAAATAAAACGAGAAAATCCAAGGCAAACCAAATCAAAAAGCACTAAATGTATAAGATACAACAGGGTATTAATAAAACAGGTGTACACAATCAGGTAATACACCAATATAAGAAGACAAGAACAGAGACAACAAACAAAGAGCATTTGAAAGAGCATATTAAAATACATAAAAAAAATGAACACTGGTATAAAAACAAAACATGGAAGAGCAAGGTAGTCAATTTAGGAAAACTATTTTACTTATTTATATATAACAATGTGCGATTATTGTTTGCCACAGCAAAATCTTTATGAAATTCAGACAGTGTAAATACAGTTAATGCAGTTTTTTGTGGATAAAGCATAGCTTATTATAGTTCCCACCTTCTCCAATGCACACACACACAGACACACACACACCCAACCACGGATAAACTGCCACAACAATGCGCATGTCAGAGCAGGCCGTGTAAATGACCCAGCCACCTGCTAAGAGCAATTCTAATTATTTTACTCTGCTCCAATTTATCAGCATTATGACTTATGACATACCTTGGCTTGGTGTCACAGAACCTTCACGGACTCTCACTGGGTCCACTACATCATGATTAGAGCATTAGGAGGAAAAAAGGAGGGGAAAAAATCTAATAGAACACCTTATGATCAAATGGCTGGAGCCTGGCAGCAAGCCAGGGGTGCAGTGTTCCTAAACTGTCCTCCCTACAGTCCTATTATTTACCACAGGGGGAAACATGATGACTAAGCGGCTTTCCCGTGTTGCATTGCTAAGGCAGGGTGCCAACAATTGGCAACCCGGTACTCTTTCATTGCTTGGTCATGATGGCTGATGGGTGTTTTGCTCCCTGTTTCCTAAGTTTAAAATCACAGTGAGAACAGAGCTAGGAGACGTGTCTCTTTACTCCCTGGGCTTTTTTTTTTTTTTTTTTTACATCAACTTTAGCTGTACATCTGTTTGTCAAGGTGCAGAGTTAAACTGATGGTGTACTTCAAGAAATCATCTAAAGGTACCATCAAAAAAAATTTCAGGAGCAAAAAGTACCTACAGGCTAAAAAAAAATGTAAACATTACATAATAAATAAATGAATAGCTGTTGTATGATAGGGGAGAGCTAGGTTGGATTTGACAGTTGACCAAACTGGGAGAATTCATGAAAATATGATTATAAAATACAACTTTTTATATATACATTATATATACAATAATGCAAGCTTTTTGAAGCTAATAAGTAAGCTCACACTCACTTTTGGTCTAGCTCTGCATATAAATAAGGATGCTTTTAAGTACTGAAATATATATGGGAAAATGCAAGGTTTTAATTGTCTTTTAACAACAACTTATTGGTCAGAAAAATGGCAAGAATGAAACAAATGTACTCATGAGACCTCCTGTGCCACCATTTGCTTCTTTACATTTGCTGTCTGGGAAAAAAAAAGTTTGAAATCAGGAACAGTATTATTGTATGCAAAGAACAAAATAAATTGAATACATGTAAAATTCCGCACATGTTGACGTGTTAACACAACACAAATTCAACGTCTGGAGTTCACCATTTTTTTCAACCACTTATCAACTGTTCATTAACACTGAATAGAGCATCAACTCTTGTTTCTGTAAAAAAGCTGTTTGCAAATTTACCCACACTGACAACAAAAAGAAAACACTTTTACAATATAAAGGTTACAGTTACATTAATCTTATTCATACAATTGAGCAGTTGAGGCACCGGCAGCTCGGACGTTCTCTGACTTCAACTCATTTACATTTTACATTTACATTTACTACATTTGGCAGATGTCCTTATCCTGAGTGACTTACAGATATTGTAATATATATTGTAAAAATTCATACAGCTGAGGAGTTAAGGGTTAAAGGCCCAGCAGTGGGAGCATGGTGGTGCTGAGAATTGAACTCACAACCTTCTGATCAGCAGTACATCATCTTAACCACTGAACTATCACTTCAATTGGAAGCCTCAACCACTGGGCTACCATTTCCCACAAATCTTTAACATTTACACATTTAAGAAATGAAAGGAAATGTTCTAACATGGTAAATTTCTATTTGTTACCTTCTTTATAAATGTATAATCAGTGATTTGTCTTTAAAAACATTAAAAATCTTTATTTTGCCATTTCTGTCTTGTTCCATTTTTTGCCCAAAAGTGTATAGTGATATTGTGTTACACTAATAACACTAGCTTGATGTTCAATAACTTCAATTTAAACCATACTATAAATACCAAATGCAGAACAAAAGCTTATCCAAACTGTATACTTTAATGTTTTGTGCAATACCATGCATAATCCCTGCATAATAGCTTATCATGACTGTACTCCTGTACTGAAGACCCGAGGTGAGCAAACCTTGCTAGACTTTAATATCCATGCTTATATAAATCTCCCCGGTCCCTAAGCCATAGATAATAAGATTAAACAAAAGGTCAATGGTATGCAAGCAAATAACTTTGCTGCGTCGCATGCTGCAGAGAGAGGGCGGCAGCCATTTCCAAATCCTGCCGTTTTTTCAATCAAGAACTCCTTTATCCTTACTCGCATTTTCCTATTTTCCTATTTCTTATTAAAGCCATAGTGATGAGTTGCCACTGCAGAATTGAATCATGTTTTGTTAACAGAAATTACTTTTCAACACAAATAAATCCAGACTTCAAAATATGTGCAAATCTTGCATTAGCTTATTTGTATATTGATTCTTTGTGCTTTGTCTTACATTAATTAGAAAGAAAAAAAAACATAATACATCAATACGAACAAAGGCCAGATGAGATATAGAATAATGAATCACTCTGAAGCAAATAAATACCAAAATAATTGTTTTAGCAGCGTTGCTCAACACTTTTCATTGTAATTTCATTCGATTTTTAACAAGAGATATTGTCACAAAGCAGCTTTGCAAAAAAGCTTTTTTTGGTTAATATTTTGTCCCTAATGAGCAAATCAGAGGCAACAAAAGCTGCATAATGCAAAAGAAATAAGTATTTAAATTAAATTATTAAAGCACTAGGATGGACACAGTACAAACAGTATATATATATATATATATATATATATATATATATATATATATATATATATATATATATATATATATATATATATATATATGATTATTTGTACTATTTGTATTGTAAAAAGTAACTCTTTCCCAAATGACTTTTACCTGCTTTCTGTTTTTGATCACTTTTATTTTCACACAGGTGCATTATTACTTCAATGATAGTGCATTTCCTCAAGTCAGTCTATTGTGTTCTCTTCCCAACATTGCTTATAGTGAGTAAGTCATTTTGGACTCTACACTGTTGTTTGAATCATATTAATAACACTATGGCAGATTTCTTTCACCTCAAGAACAGTACCAGACTTCATATCACTATTTCACTCTCTGCAGCATTGACACTTTTCAGTACATTTGTCACATTCAGACTTGATTATTGCAATGCAGTTCATGGACTCCCAGTCCAGGGTCTGAACAAGTTGCAATATGTGTAAAACACAGCTACTTGGATTCGTGTTACCGCTACATTCCTGTTCCTTGTTACCTCATATTTCTGACTCTGTTGGCTTCTCCATACAGAAGAAACTACACAATTTGGCCAAACATTTGTAAATATCTGACAATTACACCAATATGTGGTCCTTCCTTTTAAAGGCACAGTTTTATCTGATTTCATTGGATATCTTATTGTATTTTCAAGTGGTCCAAACATATTCCAGCACAATAATGAGCACAGCACATAGAGCTTGTGAGAAATGATTTTCCAAAGATCAAGCGTCCTTCACAGTGTGCTGATCTCATACCCACTGAACACCTTTGGGATGGAATCCTATTCTGGAATCCTATTCTGGACATCACTGGTCAACCTCAGTAATGCTTGTTCATGAATCAAGGGGAAAGCATTTCCAAAAGAGTTAATTTATTTATATTTCATTTCAACCATACAGTATATTGGCTACTGCGATATTGTCATTATTTCTGTTAGAAACTTGTGCTTGTGGGTCACTCTGCTACCATAGAGCAATTTTCCTAGTGGCATTTCATTGGAGAATCCATTACAGTAAATTTAATCAATCATGTTTCACTGTTAGCTATTAAATATTAAATAGTAATATTGATACACTTAGTAATATACAGAACTTAATAATATACAAAACGGCCATTTACCATTTTTCAGTTCCTGCATGTTCAATGCCCTGCCTACTTGTACTTGATACATTGCACCATATGGCATAAAGGGCATTACTGTCTTTGCCTCAAAGCTTCTTCTTCCAACACAGTGTCGGTATGTCCCTTTCCCCATTTTATTTGATGTTTTTTACTTTGCGTTTCAATTTACATAATGACTGTGTAATTGTACTTTTTTGTCATTATTATTATGACTCAATTTTTAGCTACTTTCAAATGCTGTAAAAGATCTTGGTAAAAGCCCAATTGAAACTGACACTAAATCAACAAGCAATCAGTCAACATCCTAAAACAAATCACCCTACTGATTCATAGCTGCGTTATCTAAATAGTCATTCATAGATGCTTGATATCCAATCATTAATTCGGCAAGAACAATGGTGGCGACGTAAAATAAACAGTTGCGAATCCCTCTGGCTGCATGTTATCAGGTGTCACTTTGGCAGCTACAGTTACACCTTGAAAGATGCACTCACATAAACAATGACAGTTATCTTTCCCAACTGAGAGTAGCTAAAATTGTTAGAATACCTCTTTCCTGATTTAAAGCAACAGCTTGAGTCTTTATTTTTCCCCAGATCAGTCCAATATTATGTGCTAAATGCATTTTTTTTATTCCCAAAGCTTCGGCACACTCTTAAACACACGCTGTTCCAGCAGATCTCACAGAAGCCATGGCAGTGGGATGCTGTTCCGCAAATGGTTTAACAGAGTAAAAGTCAGAGCAGATATTCTTAAATGACATGATTTATGGCTCTGCCTATATGTAGACAAGAATTAGCACACTCTTAATAATTATTGCTGTATCAAACACGTTGGGTATTTTACTTGTTTACAAACAAGTGCTTTTTTCTTTTTTTTCCTTTTCTTTTCTTTGCTTTTCTTTTCAGTTATAAATGTGAAAACAGCTCCGCATTAAATAGCTTTGCGAACTGAAACATCATGATGAATATCTGTGATGACCCCCATCAAGGGGTATAGCAAATCAAGACATTGACAAATCCATATGTACAATATTTCTTGCTTTATACATAAATTGATAAGTTATGGAAACATTAATTGTGAGATTAAACATCTAAAATTAGGTGTTTAATTTGGACGTTTACAATTAAGGCATTTAGCATTAGCCCTTGCCCAGAGCAACTTACATTTATCTCATTCATACAACTGAGCAGATATGAGGTTAGAGGCTTTGCTCAGTGGCCCAGGAGTGATGGTTTGAACTGACAAGATTCTAAAGCTGAGATTCAAACTCAAATCCAATGTCCAAAGTCTTAAACAATAATCAACTATCTCCATGTGACAATTTGTACAAGGAAATACATATGTATAATGTTTATAAAAGCACAGTATGAGTTAAAAAAAAAAACAAGGTCATAGTCAGGATAAGCACAAATAAAGTAAACAAATTTAAAACAGAATTCAATAGCAAGGTTGTATAACCAGGCAAGGTCGCAATAGCAAAATATCAGAAGTATTGACAAGTAAGAGCTTCTAGGCAAAGGCATAAACACACCAAGGCAAAGCAAGGTCAAACACAGAATCTATGAAACATGGTTCAAAATTCACATGATTGACAGGCAAACTATAGGGTTCAGCTCCGGCCACCTATAGTGGGTAGAAACTGAAGTGCATGGTTTGGGCAGGGATGAAACATGGTGCAGTCTTGTATTGTGGAATTAAGACACGTTTATGTGATATAGAATTGATTTGTTTGTTAAGAACTTCACAAAAGCCAAGGTAATGTGGACTTTGTGTCGACGTTCAGTGTCACCAAGGTGAAGATGAGTTCTTTTAGAGTTTGGTTCCTCTCAAGGTTTTTTCCTCATACCATCTGAGGAGATTTTACTTTCCAATGTCAGGGAAAAAAACTTTTTTAAATATATAAATTTAGAGACTAATATATACATTTAAAATGTATATTTGTGATGTATTTCTGTAAAGCTACTTTGGGACAATGTCC